>NW_022900947.1:19719396-19720673 GCF_012274545.1 Fukomys damarensis | reverse complement strand
CTCTTCCCCCTCTCCCCTCCCTTTCTCTCCTCTCTCTCTCTCTCTCTCTCCCTCTCCCTCTCTCCCTCTCTTGTTCTCTTTCCACCAAGTGGGCCACCTTGGCTCCTTAATAAAGATCTCTCATAGGAGCTCTTTTGGTGTGTGCAGTGGTCCTTGGCAGGCACCAGTTTCTTTCATTCTGGATGACATAAAAATGGAGTGATAACAAAGGAGCACAGACACTCTGGATGACATACAAACCCAGGAGCCAGTGAGGAGCACTCAACTTCTAGGGAAAACTAATGGCAGACGACTTTGTCATGTGTAGAACTTGAAGAAACATTCTTTTGATATGATACAGTTAAAGTTCTGCTAACTGATGGAACCTTCCATCCTTCATTCATCTATTCTTTCATCAAATGTTTGTTGAACATGATTTCAATGAAGGTCCTGGTCTGTGCCTCTGGACCTCTGGAAGGATATATTCAAAGCCTGTAATAAAACATTCATGAACTCGAGTCCTTGGATGCCTGTCTGTTCCCAGTCTCTCCCTTCAGTTCTGTGGGCCATGGTTTTGTATGAGAAAGGTATTGGTCACATTCCGGGCCGATTGGGATATAAATCAGAACTCTGTCTTAGGAAACAACTGAGACCTTCCTTGATCCTAACCCAGTGTTCCAGCCCTCACAGAAAGGGGCTGTGGGGTGGGAGGGGTGCTGTCCATGAGTCCAGGCCACAGCCTGTTTGAGGAGCTCCCAAGACAGGATCACGGGCAGAGTGGGGCACCAGGGCTGGCGGGCAGGTGTGTCATCATACCTGGGCATTAGCCAGCAGCTCGCAGCTGCTGACTCACTCGCATGGCTCCCAAGGACCACACCAGCGTACTTTCGTACTTGCTCCTCCTGAGAGCTGCAACAGTACGTTTTTGTTCCTGGGCCACAAGATTAATATCGTGCATCTTTATATGACAGGCAATGTATGTCTTAACGTGTGTTTTAACTAATTGCTCATTACCGAGTGAAATTTACATCTTCAATTCCTCCTTGTCCCTCCCATCTGCCCACATGTGCTAAATTCTCCTGATGATATTCCAAAGCCATTTTTGACAGATTCAAAGTTCACCTCAGCTGCTATGCAGCCCTGTGTGAAAGGCTTGGGTCTCACTGATTGCATTTGATATATGTTTCACAAGCTCATTGTGAAAATGTGCAAAGCACTTGACACAGATCAAGTGATCCATAACTGTTAGTTATTTTGCCTTTTTATCCCCTCTATTATATATATTATATTATATAATA
>NW_022900947.1:19703202-19719338 GCF_012274545.1 Fukomys damarensis | reverse complement strand
ATATATATATATATATACATCAAAACACTCAATATTCAAAACTTAAAGGAGAAGAGGTTTACTTGACTTTCAGTTTTAGGGGATTCAGTCTATGGATGGCAGGCACTAAGGCAGAGCAACACGGTGGAAAGGCTTAGGGAAGGAAAGAACTAGCTTCTCACTTCACAGGAGCCAGGAAGCAGAGACAGAAGGAAGAAGCCAGAGCCAAGAACACAGCCATCCAGGTCGTGCCTCCCACCACATTCATCTATGCCTTTCAGTGGATTTGTCCACTCCTGAATATTGCACCCCATCCAGTCACCTTTTCAATGCCCCACCTCTGAACACATGAAGCTTTGGGGGACACTGCAGATGCTAACTCCGACATCTCCCTTCCAACCTTTTCCTCTGTGTTCTTGTGGTAAGCTGTTCATTCAAGTATATTTGACTTAGGTTAGAAACTGCTCTGGACTGGTGACAACTAGCCCTTTAGGTTAACGATGAATAACGTTAAATAGAAGTAGAGCCCATACTGACCGTAAAGTAATAGTGAAGGAGACGAGAGGTGCAGCCAGAGAAGGGGTGGCATCAACAGGGATGATTAATTTTCCTATGTACATTCACCAGGGAGTTAGAACCAGCCATTTGCTTATGATCAAATCTTATAATCTCAAATATTTACAAAACACGTGTCAAATCAGCTACATTTTAAAAGACAATCATCCAAAAATATACCATATTAAGTAATTCATTGTGTATTTAAAAAGATAAACGAAAATGGTAGATGATGATTTTTTTTCAAAAAGGTGTAACAGGAGGATATAAATATGATCAAAAGAATACGAACAAAGTGAGAGAGAGAGAGAGAGAGAGTAAACATGGGATATCGGTGAAGGATTTGCTTGCTTTGGATAGATTCTCAGGTGACCAATGTTGCTAGTTTACATATAAATTATTAGACTATATCCCACACAGAATGCAAAGTTTGGTAGACCAGTATAATAACTAGTGGCTAATGCTTTAACATATACACTCTTTGAGGAAAGCTACATGGTTGTTCCTGGCCTATTTGGAAATGAAAGATTAAAAGGAAGACACTATAAGAAGCAAAGAGGCAGCTCTTTACCAATGTTTTCTTTCCAGAATTTTTTCCAAATTTAATAGCTGAATGCTTTGCAAAATATATAAATATATAAAGACCAAGTGGCCCAATATGACTCCAGTTATCTACTGAACCTAATTTTTCACTGTCCACCTGTTTCCTAAAATAAGTTGGAGGTATCTTTCATTTATCAGCTGATAAGACTATTTGGAGAAAAACAAAACAAAACAAAAAAAAAAGAATAAAAACACTAACTTTTTTGAGTCTATCATTTGCATCACGGAGAATGTCATTGCATCCTCCGCAGTCTACATTGCCACCAGGCATGTGAGCCACATATGTGCCCGAGACAGGCATACCAGTATCCAAGTCACCCACCAAGCCCTCCTGGTGATCGGCTAGAAAAAAGCCAGAAGCAACTCTTCAATAGCCTTTTGCTTTGAGCCCTGCTCAGCGCAACACTTTCTTTAATTCCACTCTCTTAGGGGAAAAAAATGTACCTTCAACCACATTTTATTTTGAGCCAAATACATTTTGGGCGATCCAAGAGATGATGATTAACTGCTCCCACCCGGCAGTGTCTTGTGGCTTAATTAAGGGTAATAATGGCTCTGGAGACAGAAAACGTGTTAGAATTCTAAGCCAGTCCTACTTAACTCATTCCCTCACCAAATAGGCATCAGGAAAAACAGAAAAGAGCAAGACAAACCAGAAGGTCACCAAATCAAGGGGAAGGAGACTGTTTTCCCATTCTAAAGAGAAGCAGATAAAGCAAGAATCAGCAGCTGTCCATCCCAGAGCTGTATTTATATATCATCAGCCTGATGAGGGCATCAGCATACGCAGTTGGTAAATGAAATAAGGTCAAGTTATCCGTGTGGATAAGATGATTGTGCTACACACACACACACACACACACACACACACACACACACACGGTCCGGAAATATTTAAAGTGTCCACTAACGAAGCGACAACGTCATTTTTCTTGACAAACGCAAAACTCTGTGCCCTTCGGCACCGAAGACGTCACGCGACTACTGTGATCTGAGCAAATCCTAGTCTCACGCATCTCGGGTTGTGAGCCAGACCCAGCGGGGCAGCAAGCCCGGTTTTCCGTAATGATAGATGCGTGGGCGTCACAGTTCTACTTAGAATGCAGAGTGCCAAAATCCCCAGGTCCTCCCAACTGCCCTCGCCCTGTATCGCTGATTACAATGTAGTGAGGCACACATAATAGATTTCAGTCCAATCAACTGCACACCTGGGACGTGGTTTTAAATTTCATTCTGTAATGAGGGTGGCTTTATTGTTGAAAATACTGGAAGGATACAAATGGATTTCCGGTCCGTAAAAGGCTAGCAGTAGAGCCTGGAGGAATGTGAAGTTGGGTCTTAGGACTCTTCCCAAGATGTATGTGTAAATAAAGAGAAAGCACAAAGCAGGGAGACTGCACTGTTTGATAGAAATATTTATATAAGCCTTTGAACCAAGCCCAGCAATTCAGAGTTGATATTGTACAATGTTCTCAAAAACATATCAAATATTAAAAACACTGTTTTGTAGAAAAACAACACTTTCCATGCTGAAAAAGCAGAGTCACATTTAAGCAACCTTCCCTTTGTTTTCCACCAAAAGAGAGTCTGGAGTTTTGTTGTTGTTTGTTTTTCTTGCTTTACCTTGTATATTCAGGAAAGAGCATCTTTTCCTTTACTGCAGAATCACGAAGAAGGTGGCAACCTGGAGATTTTTAATGCACTCATCCAGAATTTCTTCTAGGGACCTCAGTGTCTGAGCAGTGGCTACACAAGTTCTGAGTGTGGGTGGGACCCGGAAAAGGCTCCCAGTGGTCTCCAGATGGCCCTGAGGGAATGGGATAGTCAGGGCGGTGGATGGGCTCAGTGGCAGAGCCAATGCCTGGAGTTCTCTAGGCCTTGGGTGTGATCCATAGCACCACTCAAAAAATAAAATAAAAATTTAGAGAGACAGACAGACAGACCAAAAGACAAAATGGAAGTTACTGGGCCCTGACATTGTTTGTGAGTGCTTTGTAATGGAGGCAGAACATCACAGAGCCTTGAAGCAAAAGGAGCACATGCAGAGTTGGCTGTTTCCTGTTTCCAGTCTTTGCATACACTGTTTCTTTCTACCCAGTCTTCACTTCATTTTTTTTTTAAAGAAAAAAACAAAAAACAAACAAACAAAAAAACGGCAACAAAACCTATTCCCTTAAGACTCTTAGGCAAAGTCAGAGCACCCTCCCCCGCAGTTCTTCCCTTCCGGTACCCTGCAGTCATTCAACACCTGAGCATGTGGACAGGGAGCTGGGTTTGACATAGGACTTCCAGACCTGAGGTGAGATGGCATCATCCCAAGGCAGAAACACACACTTGGTGTTGTGGGACTGCATAACTTTGTAATCTTAAATTCCTAGCCTCAACTACGATTAATGTAAATTAACAGGCAAAAGTTTAGTAGCTCTGGATGAATAGATAAGATTGTTTCACTAGTTGACTGCCCCAAAGGAATGTTTTGAAAACCTTGGGACATTCTGTAAGCATCTGTTAACCATCAACACACACATGACTGCTGACCACCAGCATAGACTAGCAGACCATTAACAGTTGTTCCCTGCCTACTTGCTTTGAGTATAGACCCCCACCCTGCCTATCCCCTTATAAAAACAGCCTAAGGGGCTGGGGATTTAGCTCAGCAGTTTGGTGGCCTGCCTTGCAAGTGCAAGGACCCAAGTTCAATCCCCTGTATCAATAAACAAACAAACAAACAAACAGCCTAAGCCGCTGAGCTGATGCCTCTCTGAGCTACTTGGCTGTGGGAGTGCCATCTGGCCAGACTAATAAAGGTCTGTTTCCTTTCCAACTTGTCCAGTGTGTACCTTCCCAGGTGAATCTCGGGGCTATCAAGCTCTTCAGAGTGGTCAAGCTCTTTGGTGTGGTAGAATCAAGCTCCTTGGAGTAGTAGTAAGGCCCTTGGTCTTACATTTTGAAAGCCCTCTGTGGCTGTTGAGCTCCTTGGAGTGGTAGTAGGGCCTTAGGACTCACAGAGTATGCCAAGACTCCATTAGCCAAAGGCGACTGTGCTGACAATACATGGCATGTAAAAAAAAAAGTGGTTTTGTCTTGAAATTTTTATTGAAACTACAAGTCTGTCAGAATTTTAAATGCTCCAGAAAGGTGGATATTTATTTTCTCTCACTCAGATCCCAATTGTCCAAGGGTGACGCCTCTGAAAAACTGAACAGAAGACAAGTAGGCCTGACTTCAGCTGAGGGAATCTTTGGAATTATTCTAACAGGGTGGAGCTAGGAGCTGGAGGCCTGACGGGGGTCGTGTCTGAGAAGGCTTGGTGAAGGGCATCAAGATTGATTTTGAGTCCTGAAGGAAAGAGAAAGGAAACCAGTAGGGGAAAGGCAGCTAGGAGGGCCAGAAGCATCGTGAGGGAGGATGGCCCACTCAGGAGGATGGGCTGCTTCCCTGACTCTGCAAGTCAGACCCAGGCAAGCAAAGGGTACAGTTAACAAGTTGGTGCACAGTTGGAACCTAAGCCACACTTTGCTCAGGCTGAGGAAACCGGCTAAGGCAGTTGTGAAATGATCCCCAAACCACATCCCTGGGCTCCGAGATCCGGGGCACTGCGTTCAGGATGTGGACAGAAGTCAGAGCTCAGGACAAGCAAGTTCACCTTTCTCATAATACAAGAGCTGGATCAGGAAGACTTTGCAAAGTTATTGGGCGAACCTGATCTCATGTGCCGTTTCTGATCAAATCGCCACAGCTGCACAATCCTGCTTACTGAGTTTATCATGACTGCATTCCCCTTGGCTTACAGTGATTAAAAAAAAAATTCCCTAACACTGTGTTCGGCTGTGGGGGTCATCGCTGTGTTGATACAATGTCACCTACAACATTCCCACCCGTGTGTGCAGGGTGGGAAAGCCAGTCTTCAGGGATACAGTAATGCTTGAACACTAGAGGGCGCCAGCATCCATGAAGTCTTCCAACTCTAACACTGCAGGGTAGGACCAGCTGCTAAAAACAAGGAAGCCTAAATCCTCCTTAGGTTGGTACACGATCTAATTGACCAGGCCTTGCTTTTATAAACAAGAACTGCAAGGTCCCCGTTTCGTACTCCACTGTCCAGTGGATCAGCCAGTGCCCAAAGAAGTCACTTTCAAAGCCTGAAGCACCAAAGCCAAAGAATTAAATCAATGAAATATTACTGGGTTGTGCTTGAAGATAAAATTAAACACTTAATATTTGTCTGTCGTCTACCAAAGCAAATTACACAAAATAACTCAAAATGAAATATTTAATTAGCTACTCTGAAATGGATGTGTTCTCAAAGCATTAATCTAATTAACACACACAACTTCCCTTTTGCAGCACTTGCCTTGTTTATATATGAGGCTGGCACAGAGCTCACATTTGTCTACTTATGTATGTGGTATCTCTGAGAGCCTCCCCCTTGTCAGACAGACTGTTTTCCGCTCCCTTGCTTCCCATATTTGCGGGTAACATTCATTATGAACAAAACAAAATTGTTCATTTCTCCAAATGAGAAGCATTGGATGTTTCAAACTGTTTGGGGAAGGGGCAATTTTTCCACTGTGCATTTGCAGATGTGGCAGCTGAATGCATGTGCACACACACACTCTAAACGAACAACCTGCGCGATCGCGACAATGATACGTCGCAATATGCTCGGTTTCTGGAACAACTCAGGAAGCTCCAAGGAGGAACAAAATATAAAACAAAACAAAATCGCCGTTTTGTTCTTTCAAAAATTACAGCTCTATGGAATCTACATGCTCACTGATAAATTTTGCATTATTGAAAAATATTGCAATAAATTTAGAAACAAAATTATTCCCCCTGAAAAATTATATAATTAACAATCCGAAGGCATCTGGAATGGAACACTGCCGGTGCAACACTGCCATCTAGCGGAAATTTTGAGGCGCCACAGCCTTTTTGTGTGTGTGTGATTGCTTTCTTCCAGCGGCGTAAAAGCATGAGGAGGTGCTGGTATAGTGAAAATCATAGGGAAATGAGACTCAGATTTTTATAAGTACAATCCCTTGGTCATAAATATCCAAAGTTTTCTAAACCCTGAGGTATTGGAGAGGCTAAGGCAGGGTATGCTGACCCGGACGAACAAAAATCAGAGCTGAGGAATCACAAGCTCAAATGAATAAGCAGGCTCAGGCTCAGTCTAATTCTTTCTTTTTCTTTTTCTTTCTTTCTTTCTTTCTTTCTTTCTTTCTTTCTTTCTTTCTTTCTTTCTTTCTTTCTTTCTTTCTTTCTTTTTTCCTTCCTTCCTTCCTTTTCTTTCTCCTTTTATTTGCTTTGCTTGTTTAAAGAAAGCTGAATTTTATACAAATATATGAAATTTCTGGACATTTTAATTTGTTAACTTTGAATATGTTTAACTCCACAATCTAAATAAGGCACATCTGAAGGCCACTTTTGGCTAAAGGGCAGCCAGCGTGTGACCTTTGAAATGGAAGAGGAAGATACTGCTGGTGAATAGTGGCTCAATGTGAAAGGAAGCAAGAACTAGGAGGTTGTTACTTGCTTGGAAATGCATCAAGTGAGATTTTATGCCAAGCATTAAAATGCCAGTTTAGTCAAGTGCAACAAGATTTTAACACAACACTAACTTTAGCGCAATTCATAGATCTCACTGATGTAGGACTTAATGAAACCATGCATAATCTATGACATGAAATGCAGTAAGCTATTTCCTCATCTCCCTTGAGAAATCTCCCCGAGGACTGTGAACTTTTGCATGTTATGGGACACAATAAGAGAAAAAGAACGTGCTATTAGACCAACAGAGCAAGCCAAAGATAGAAACGGCTTGCTCTTTTGTCGTAACACTGATTACAAATAATCACAATGAAAAAAATCGTTAAGTAACAATGACTACGCTATCAAATAATCAAAGAGAGTCAGAGAAAAGTCTGTGTGTAAAGTGATGCTAAACTCTGCATGTATCTCACTGTGCGAAGAAATGGTTGTAGGCAGCCAGCAAAACACCAAGGGAGTTAAGCTGTTGAAAATGCACTCTTCGGTTGACTTGGACCATGGTACCTCATATTCTGGTTTTTCCCTTCTGACTAAATAGTTGTAGGTTTATGCTATCACAGAAGAAGGGGAACCCTGACATATATATCACAATTTAGCTAATTCCACATAAATTGGTAAGTGGATTAAGGACAGACCTTTCACATACATGTATGATATCTATGTTTATATACATATTTATATATATATATATATATCACCACCACTCAGCCTCATTATCAACGTGAGCACAGATTTCTGAGCTGATACTATTGAGGCAACCACAGATTATAGCAGGGGTGTGCTTTAGGATTCTTAAGAGTCTTCTTCAGTAATGACACAGCATCTTCGTAAAAGTAGAATGCAGACCCCAAGACGTAGTGCAGCAAATCATACAAGCTGATAAGCCCTTACTGGAAATGCTTGGGTCTGGAAGTTTCCAATTTCTGATTTTTTTTTTCAAATTTTGGAATGTTTACATTTACATCATGAACTATGTTTGAGATAAGACCTATGTCAAAACACAAAGTATATTTGCGTTAAATATTGTGGTTGTATCTAGATGTCCCCCAAAGCCTCATGTGGTCATAGGTGGGACATTTTGGAGGTGGCTGGATCTAGAGTGTGTGATGCTGGAATCAAGGATGTGATGCTTGGATTGGTGCACAGTGCTATGCTAGGATTAAGGGTGTGAGTGCTACTTGCCCTAAGGGCAGGCAGTGTGGCTCCCATATAAGGGACAGAGAGAACTGTGGTTGAGTCTTGACTCTTGTCATTTGGACTTGCTGCTTGCTGCTGCCTGCCCTGCTTTTCCATGGACTGTTTCTCCTCTGTGATGCTCCCACCTTGGAGCCAGCTGATTATGGACTGAAACTTCTATAAACTGTGAACCAAACAAACTTTTATTTCTCTAACTTTGGGGAGTAGGTATTTTGTCTCAGCAACAAGAAAAAATAAGACAAATACATGTGCCCTGTGTTCTGGGGATGACTTTCCACAGTATGCTTAGTGTATCTACCTTTTGACTGAGATTCACACATAAGGTAGGTGTAGAATTTTCCACTTGTAGCATCACAGCAGCATTCCAAAAGTTTGAGATTTGGGATCATTTCAGATTTGGGGTTTGGAATTAGGGATATCCAATTTTTAATTACACAGGACTAAACAAATTGAAAAAGTAAATATAATTGTGGATATTTGATTTAAATTACTTTACTGATTACATATTAGCATTATTTTTACTCTTCTATATTTTAATGGGCATGTAGTCCTGCCCCTTTCTTTTTGACATATCTTTAGCCTATATTTAAGGTAAGGATCATTAAACTAGTGTTCATGGCTAAATCCAGCTCATAATAGGGCAAATGCAGCCAATGGAAGGCAAATTTCAGGGACAGAAATTTGGCCACGGGGGACGTGGTGTCTGTGACTGTTTTCTATCATAATGGCATATCTGAGCACACTTTTGCATCAGATTTATGGCGCACAGCCCTGAAAACATGCTTTTCACAAGAAAAGATTGCCAATCTCTATTTTAGACTATACTTTTGCATAGAGAAATGAAAACTAATGTCTTTCTCCCAGTGACACATCAAAATAAAGGGACAAATACTTTTTATTGTCTCCTAGCACTTAAAAGCAAAGTAGTTCTTTCAAGAAGCCAGTGAGCGTTCTTGGTGACCAAGATACAGTCAGAAAAACTGGTTGTATAACCAAAGCTGTAAAATGTGATATGAGAATAAATCTTATTTAATCAGCTATGACAAGCCCACTGGGCACAGGAATGTTGTTCCTGTGTGGAACCAAGGCTCCCAGAGCCTTCTCAGGGCTCAGTCTGTTCTATGGTTTTTGTGGGCTTTCTCCCGGCACACCAGGTACCACAGATGTAGTGAAGACCAAGGACCTAAGAGAGAGAGACACTCGTTCATATTTATAAGTACTCCAAACAAAACTGGTAGAAATTAGCATCCTAGGTTTGGTTTTCTAGCCTGGGAAAATGAGCACAAATAAAAGCAATAGAAATTCTGGGATAATAGAGCCTATTGAAAATACAATGGTGCACTCCCTGTGAGTTCTCATGACTGAGGAATACTTCTTGTTCCACTAATGCTAATGGATTGGAACAAAATAAAATGAAAACAGCTTTGAGATAAAGAATGACCTTCATGGATTTTTTACAATCACAAGGAATGGCATTACTGAAAATCAAGAAATAGGTAACAGAGCTTTTGGTGTGTTCTATCGGTGCTGTGGTGGACAATCTATCAGACAGGACCAGAATTCTTCTGATTCCCTTGATGTATATACATTTTGCTTGCTATTTAGGATATTTTTCAACTTTGTAACCATAGGTATTTATAGCAGAAAACTGATAGGCATGTAAATTCCTCTTGTTCAAATTGAATAGAAATAAAATTCATCCATAGAGAGTTGCAAATGAAAATATTATAACCCAAAGTTTAGGGTTTATTTTGCATGCAATTTTAAAAGATACAGTAAGGGTGAGCCAATTAATAAGTCAAATCCTACAAAAAAGCAGGACAGTACAAAATCCCAAAGGCAAATGGCTGGATGTCACTTGCTTAGGAAAAACAACTTTTCCTCTGATGATAAAGGATAGAATAGTTAGTTATATAGAGATGGATAACTTTGGAAGCTAAGGGGCAAGAACTTGAAATGCTCCTATCAAAGAAGTCATCTGCCACTCAGCATACTTGTCAGTACGGTGGGTGAGTGGAGAGATCATAAGGATTTCAATGGTCACTGACAGAATAGGAAAGAGATGATCGGACAAACTGAGGTCAGAGCTAATGAAGGAGTTCACTGCATTAAGGTAGGAAGTGGAATCAGAGATGTGGAAAACACTACAGATGACTGCAGTGACACATTGTGGAATCCAAGTGAGAAAGCAGCCCAGGGTGTGGCAGGTGGACACAGAACATGGGCAGTACCAAGGAAGAAGAATCCATGACAAGGCCACAAGAAGGACAGCAAAGGATCAGCACCTGGAGAAGCAGGCTACAATGGCCAAAGATGTACAGGGAGAGGTTAGTGATGCCCACAGGTGGGCAGTGCAAGGTGTCCATGTGAGCAGCGTAGGCACCTGTCACTCAGGTGACACGAGGCCTCTGAACCTCTCGGGAGACTTTGGGTTGGGTTGTGGGGCCACCCTGGGCAACAGGACTCGCTGAGACATGGGCTCTCATCTGATATGAAAGAAAGCTCTTTTTCACATGAGCAGCACTTGACCTACCCCAGACACTCGCATGACCTGGGAGCTGACGATCACAAGAGTAGAAGGGCACAGTGGAGTCATCCACAGGGCATTCCTGCTTCAGACAGCGAAACAGGCTTGGAGATGTTATTTTCCCATTATCTCAGGTAGCAAACATCAGGGTCATGCTCAAAGCTATGTGACTACAAAGTCCATTTTCATAACTGCTATAGTACATAAAGAATAAGAAAATGGCTTAAGGCAGAAAGTTGGAAAAGGCATTTAACATTTATCAAGATGTGCACTAGGGTACCTTGTGAGTTTGCTTTGCTTGTTTGTTTTTAAAGGAAGAAAGCAAAGGTACCAATGCAAGGCTGCCCTTTTACGGGTAATAAAACTGTACCAATGTCCATATAAAAATGTAAGATTAAAAATTACTGAAAATCCATAAAACAAACATAAACTGGGACTACAGAGAAAAATGTGGGGACTTTGTACCTGTTATTCCTTATTACCCTGCCTGAAACATCTTTACTAGCCTAGTCTGGTTTTCTAGTCTAGTTCTGCCTGGGAGTCTATTTATGACTCTGTCCCTCCCCTCGTGTCACTATTCAAATGCCACAATCTTATCAGGTTTTTCCGGACCACCCAGCTGAAAACTGCAACCCACCGCGGAGGCAGACAGCCCCAACCACGGCTGTTCCCTTCATCTTACACGTACTGTAGCTGTTCATTGTCTTCCCCAACTAGAGTGCAACTCTCAGAAGTGTAAACTCTTTGTCTGTTTGCCGTATATTCCAAGCAGTTAGAATGGTTCTTGGCACACGGTGGGCACTCAAATACAATTGTTCCCCAGTATCTCTGGGAAATTGGTTGCAGGACAAGCCCATCACTAACACATACACTGAAGTCCAGATACTCAAGTTCCTTATATAAAATGGAACAATATTTGTTTAATCTCTGTGCATCTTCTGTATACTTTGCCACCCGTGAACTACTTATAGTACCTAATACAAAGTAAATGCTATGTAGTTGTTACTCAATTTAGAAAAAAATAAGAAAACAACTGTGCACGTTCAGAAGCAATTTTTAAACGAACTTTTAATCCATGGTCGGTTGATCCCACAGATGTGGAGCGTGTGAATACCAAGGTTCAATTGTACTTGAAAATTTATCCCAAGGTCATGCAAGTGCCCAGGCACACTGGCATTCACACGAGCCACACACTAGCCCCACAGAGCAGCTCCCAGGTAAAGTTTAACGTGAGAACACAGCTTGCTGCTGTGGCAGCCATGTCTAATTTGTCCTTCAGAATCCACTCTTCTTTCCTATCAGCAGAACCCACTTGTGTCTGAGGGTAGCAGCTCAGGATCAATCAGTGGCAATCTACCGTGTTCCACAGCTTTTCTAGTTGAAGATGGCTGCACGACACAGTTCTGGCACATTAGCTAAGGGAAGTAAGTGGGTGAGGATTCCTGAAAAGCTTCCTATAAAGAAGCATCCTTATAACCACAGCCCGTTTCTCTTTGCCGACCTGTATAAGACTGAGGCCAGCAGTTAGTCAGCTTGGGCCATTAGACAACTCAGGACGGCTGAGAAGACTCAAGGTGCACCATTCCTGCTGGCCTCCTGCGGTCAATGTACCACACTAGGACCACCTTCCTTCAGACACCCAGTCATACAGAGGAAAACTAATGCACTTCTTGGCTGTGTTCTGTGACTTGAAGGAGAACAGACATCTGTAGAGACTCTTGAGGCCAAACTGTGCTTTCTATTCCACATCTCGCCCTTGTGACTTACCTGTAGAAAAGCTGGGCATGCACACCAGAATATGTTGGATTCTCCTTAATTTCTCTAGTCAGAAGAAGAAAAGAATCCCAGAGAATG
This sequence comes from Fukomys damarensis, assembly GCF_012274545.1. Classification (NCBI taxonomy): domain Eukaryota; kingdom Metazoa; phylum Chordata; class Mammalia; order Rodentia; family Bathyergidae; genus Fukomys; species Fukomys damarensis. The sequence continues at coordinate 19,707,070 of NW_022900947.1, read as the reverse complement.
ATGCACAGAGGGGATGAAATATTTCCCAAATGAGGAGAATGGAGGAGAGTGGAAAGGAGGGGAAGCGCCTAGTTGACAGGAAACAAATCAGAAAGATAAAATGTTTCCTGATACAATCAAAGTCACCCCAACTGGCCACTGCAAGCCAGATAGAAAATAAAAAGACCCTCATCAGAACCCTCCATGCTGACAGTCTGACTGCAAATTTCCAACCCCCAGAAGTGTGAGGAAAAAAAAATTCTTGTGTAAGCCACCCGGTGTGGTATAAAGCTCCTGACTTCCCAGTGCACTACACTTGCTCTCTGGGCTGCTAACTCCCACAGACCGTACTCATCCTCACCTGCGTCTTCCTTCCCTTGGAAACCAACTGCTAAATATCACATCTGGAAGTGACAGATACAGAAAAGACAATCACACATTCTATCCTTAACCTTGTCAGTAATTTTGCATTGATTTTGGGGAAATCCAATCTTCTATACGGCCTCAAGGCTCTGCCCAGAATTTCCCTTCTTGTGCTCAATACAATCCTGTCATCATAGCTGTCTGTGTTTCCTGAACACACCTGATCCTTTCCCTTCTGCAGTCTCGCCACACGTGGTGTTACTCCCACCTGGATGGCTCAGAAGTGTGCTAACTTCCTTCTGCATTCTGCAGAGTTCAGCTTAAAAAGGCCTCTTCACCTTCAAGTTAAGTCCTCCTTTAAATGGTCACATAGCCCTGTGAAATTTTCTTCTTAGAATAGTAACCAAGGCAATTTCAATAATTATCAATTTGTTCAAGAAAGTAGATAAGGATTATGCTTATCTTTACTGTTGTTTCCCCAGCACGCTGCACAGGGCATACTGTCACCACATAATTATTGGAATAGGTTCTAATAACATAAGAAATCACATGAATTAGCAGTTATGTAATATAGTCATTAAATGCTGAGTTCAGGAGAGGGAGTAGATAGAGATCAGGACTGAATATGCTGTTACTGTACTTACCAAAAAATGTGAAAAAAAAGTCTGAAGTAATCTGTTCCTATTAAACCTACCAGTCACCACTCATCAGTCTGGCTTTCAAAATGTTTTTCCAAGAAAACATACTACATACATACTACATTCTGATTTCCTCAGAATTCCTATACAAGACAATGAAAGTACAGTGGACAATGCTCATTTGTATTGGGCAACAGTCTTGAACTGTTTCCCTAATCATTAAATTTGTGCAGACCTTTAACAACCTAGAATTTGAAGGCAGCAGCAATACTACTTTTATCCATTCATCAGAAATGTTATGTATTCAATGTCTAAAGAGCCAGTTCTTTGGAGATCAAAGCTAAGTAAGGTCCCTGCACTTACATAGTTCAATCTATTGGGGTAACAGGTAGGGGTCAATGGAATGGAATGGGACCAACGCTATAACAAACAAAACTGTGGACATTCACTGAGGTGAAATCTTACTCACATTGGGGGAATGAGTATCTTCCTGGGGATATCTGAGCTATGGGTTTAGTTAGTTGTCCCAGGCAGGAGAGGACATTCTAGGCTACAGCAGCAGCCTGGCCCAAGCAGAAGCTACATGAAGTTCCAAGACTGGCTAGAGCAGGCCTGGAAGCGGCAAGCCACAGGCCAGAGGAGCGAGCAGGGTCCAGGTCATTAAGGTTCTTTGTTAGCTTCTGTGCAGTTTTTGTTTTATGCCACATACAGGCAATGAAGGACACAGAAACATTCCAGAGAAAATCCACTGTGCCTGCCACTTAGGAAGCTCACCAACAAAAGAATGAGAAGGGATGAGGTGGAACTCAGTTCGCTTTTTGAAGTTCATAAAAAATGAAGGTAAGGCCCCAGAGGAGTAGATAAAGAGGAGAGGTATTCACCAAGATATTCGGAGATTAAATGGACAAACTTTGGTGACTTGACAACAAATGCACCCTTTCCCTGTCTCTCCCATGTCTAGTTCTTTACAGGTTTTTTCTTGCCTTTAGTTTAAAGGCCACAGCACCCTTTTATCTCCTCACCCAATCCCTCTAATTTCTTGTGACTGTACGTCTTTGGTTATAGGTGCACATCTTGAATGTTAATAGAAAGTATTTTCATGGAGAAAAACCAAATAACAAAAGCCACATTGTTACTTTGGAAATCTTTTCTAGTCAGTAAGTGCTGGCAATCCTAATTTTTTCTATCTCCACCACAGCCCTGGAACCAGAAATCTGAGTAGTTCAACCTTTAATATTCTCATACGTGGAAAAATTAGTTCTAGATGTTCTGGAGCCAAGACACTTCAAGTGGTACTTAAATAAGCACATATTAAGAGAACTACAACTTGGATGATTTCTATGCAAACAAATGCTTTAAAATAAAGATGAGGACAAAGATAGCAAGAGATGAAGAACTGCTTTGACCCAGATATAATTTCTAGGAGTCCTATTTTTATAGGGAATCAAAACCTGCCAGGGCAAAACAGGAAGTCCATGAGAGGCAGCTCAGCCGCTGCTGTCACACTGTTACGATATCAGTGCCTTTCCACAATGTTCTATTTGAACCTACAGTGAAGGAAGCTCTAGAAAGATCCCTCTGAAAGACCATTAGCGCCTTGCAGATAACTCTAGGATGTCCTAATACCAGGACGGTGGTATAATCCTAACACTTGGCCTGAAACTCACTGGACACCAATTCATCCAAGATGGACCTCCTGCCTACCCAGACAAATCTTTCCACAAGTTACCCTGCTTCAGAGTGGGGGTAGAGCAAGGGAAAGTGCTTCCTCAGTATTATTCAGGCTTACCTGGGATTGCTCAAATGCTGTTTTTGGCACTTTACCTCAAAGTAAACACCCTCACTTGCTGTTAGCTATTGTTTTGCTTGAAACCAGACAACTAAGAGAAGCACTAAAACTAATCTTCCCTTGGTCCTGTTTCCACCATAGCCAATCCATGGCCTCTGTAAAAGATAAACCATTAAATTATCCTTAATTTTTAAAATACTTTTGAGCTACATAATCTCTGTGAACCCCCAATTCTCCAATATTCATTTTATATTTCTATCACTTACAAGGATTTTTGTCTGATCTGTCTTTCCAATAGATACTGAGTTGCTCTAAGTGAGCACCTGTTAATCTTTATACTTTCTGAGGGGAGGCTATTAAGCCTTGTTGAATGAATTAATATGATTCTGTATTATCTGCTGCCTACAATGTTTTAGGGAGTGGGAAATCCACCTTGACCATATGAACAAAGTGAAACTCTCCTACTCGAGACCTAAAACCAGATCTAGGTTTTCTTTCATTTTGTTCTTAAATAAGTATGAAAATATATGATACCAGAAAAATCACTGATTATTTGGTAAATAAAGAATACAAGTTACATTTGAAAGACTGCATAAGACTTAGGAAAGAATTAAGACCCTAAGAACTTAACGGGTAAAAGAAATGAACGATTTACTGAAATGAAAAATATATAAGGCTAATAAAATGCTTAAAAATTTCCCAACCTTGTAAGACATTAGAGTAGCAAAATTTTATCCAAATGGTAATTCAGAAATGGTATGAAATAAAATTGTATTTACAATTACAAGTATTGTGGGGAGGGAGGGTACAGAAATATGGCCGTATGAATAAGTATCCTTAAAAAGTTACATCTGTTGTGTATGTAAAACTGTGTATACATACATATGTGGACTTATACAAAGTGAACTACTCTCTTTATATTTGTCTATGTACTTCTTTTAGAAATATACCCTAAACACATACCTGTAACCCCAGCACTGGGGATGCTAAGACAGGAGGATCACTGCGAGCTCGAGGCAAGCTTGGGCTACACCGTGAGTCCATGGCGAGCCTGAGCTGCACAGCAAGACCCCGTCTCAAAAAAAAAAAAAAAAAAAAA
>NW_022900947.1:19652809-19702797 GCF_012274545.1 Fukomys damarensis | reverse complement strand
AAAAAAAAAAAAAAAAAAAAATCAAAGTGTTGATTAGAATTTATACAGCATGACTTAGCAGTTAAGAACAGGGCTCACCCACGTAATAGCTATATGACCCGCAGCAAATTATTAGTTTTATGGGCTGTTTTCTCATAGTTAAATGGTGATTTGAAAAGAAAAATAAAGTATCTAGTTTATAGGGGTGGCTGTAAAGACGATAACAAATAGTTTAAACATCTTAAAATATGTAAAATACTTTGAACAGTGCCTGGCATATAGAGTGGTCAATAAATGTTAAATGCTATTATTCCACATATCATAAATTTGGTAAAAGCGTAATGTTTAATGACAGAAGCATGTCTGAAAAGATGTTAAATCTACATAATGGCATATTAATATACAGTCGCTAAAATGTCTATGAAGATTAATATTAAAGAAATGCTTATATTAAGTAAAAAAGCATGATGCAAAAATGAATATAAGTATGATTTCAATTATGTAAAATATACATCAATACGTAGAAAAATAACTAGCAGAAAACATACCAAAATATTAAAAGCAGTTATTTGGGGTAGTAGAATTTGACCCGCTCGTTATTGTTTTCTATCATTAATCTTTTTAACCGTAAGAAGTTTTAAAAACAGGAAAACATCATAATTTTGAAAGGTTAAAATAAGGCAACAAATGGGTAATTTTAAAAATTTATAGAAATGCCCAAGTTTTTACATATAAATGATATAGCACAGAAATTATTGTGACTTTCCAAAACTTAATTTTTTCTGTTGAATTTACAAATATAGAGTATCATATTAATGCAAAATAAATATTACAAACTACATAAAGCAGTAAATGTCCCTTGGTTCAATCTGTTTATAAATGAGAGTGTGAAATGCAGCACAACAGTGTATTCCCCAACTCAAAGCAGCCGCCCACCCTGAGCAGCTGTGGCCCAGCTGATTCCAAACCCAGCTCCCTTCCAAGCCTGGGATCAGCCATTCTGCAGGAAGCTCCGCACCCGTTTCATCCTAGGCTCCAGAGGCGTATGCATTTTCTACCCATCAAACTACCGATTCCCATCCTATTTGCAATTTTCAAAGAGAACAACTCCTCTTATCTGTTTGTAAGAAAAAGGAAGAGATAAAGCATTCCTTTCATTCTGAATAAACTTAACAGAACACTTTTCAACTCTTCATATGACTTTCCTCTTCCTAAAAAACTTTAAGCCTGTGTTGCTAAACTCTGCCTTCCAAATTACCATACCCTATTATTAATACGCTCATTTCAATCAAAGTCTGCCCTTATAGCATTTGGTTTGTTAAATATGTATCAGCTGATGTAAGTATCATTTAAGACCTTAACTGGTTTTAACAATGGGATCAAAGAAGACAAATAATCACAATTTATAGGAGACTTGCAAACTTCTCCATATTCTTGATAATTAAAACTTTTCTGTAGAGCAAATCTCAAAAGAAACTTGTTATCGATCAGCATTTTTACCTAAACAGCACTAGGTTAGATTATGTATTTCAGCCATAAAGCTGAAAAACGATTCTAATATGTATCAGTTTTTCACCCAAACAACCACATTGCATTCTATAGGTCACTTATGATGGAATTTTAAAAAGTACAGTAAGCAGAACCTCCCCAGATGGTAAGGTGCTTTGTTGTTCTATGTGACATTTCTCATAACAAATCTACCTTTATAGACAGTCTATCAATTTAGCGAACACCAAACTTTACAAATTAATACAACACAATCTAAATGCACCATAAATTTATATTTGTTAATCTTGATATTATAACATTTAAACATTTCAAGCTACATAAAAAATACGACAAACAATATTAAATAGAAATTTGTTGACAACTTCCAAAGCATCACTATTTCTTATATTGCAATTAAGCAACAAGATAGCTTACAGTTCTCCAGAAAACATAGTGTTTTTAGTGGAGTATTATCAACAAAAATCAACACAATCCCACACAATCATGTCTCCAATTTATTATCTTTTCCACAGTACAAATTTTTCACAAACCGTAAGTCCTTGCAATTATTCAAAGTCTGTAAACAAGTGCCTGAATCCCCACACCCCCATTTCAGTTTAAGCTTGTGAATGTTTTAAGTCCTTCAATCAAGTTTCAACTCTTCCATTTGCATAAGGAATTATGAGCCTTCTCTCTTTAAATTATTTATATTTTATCATACAGCCTGCAATGCAGTAAATCACAGTGAAAGCCCTGGGGAAAACAAAACAACATGATCTTTACAGCAGGACTTGAAACTTCATAATATTAAATGCATTTAAAGAAGCGCCCCATAATAAAAGCATGGGTTTTCATTTCCCAAAATCAAGTCAATTAGAAACTCTAGTTTCTACTTAAAAATCCAATTTTGATCTAAAAGTGAAAACAGTTCCCTATTCATAGTCATTTATAAACTCTACACAGTTTCACTTGCAGAGATTTATTTTTTCCAGTCTGGAAAACAGTAGTGCAATTAGTTTTACTTCTCTTAAGTTACTTAGTCCATGATGTAAATAGCTCTGTGGAAAGATAAGAAGATGCTTGGTAAACAAGAAATTTTTGCAAGCCCATGCTGGCTTACTAGTCCATTAAAGCTTGTAAGTCCATAGTGGCTTTCAACAAAATGTATACACATCACTAACAACAAAGCAGAAATAAATAGGCAGAAAGGACTGTAAACTGTCTCATCTCTTAATGATTTTTCAGTAATAACTGACTTGATGAATTGATTACCTAGTCATTTAAGCAGACAGTAGACAGCTGCCCTTAAGGACATTCCACTATGCATCCAGTCTGGAAAGCCAGTGGAATTACATTCCTAAAATTAAAACAAAAAGTAGGGAGTGGAGGGTGGGAGATAATAGTTTACAGATGCCACCTGGATGGAATTCCATCAAGTCAGCCAGGTCACTTAGATTTCTTCTTAAATAGGCTTTTGATTTTTGATGGCTTTTTGCTCTTCTCTCCATTATGACAAAGGTCATGTGGGATGCTGCTTATCCTGGTAACGCTTGCGGCTTCCTGAATGGGTTTGCTGTCGTTGCCAGCTGAAGAACACGATATGTGGCGAGGTTTAGGCACCGGGATACCACTAGAAAGCTGGTTCATGCTACAGGATTTCTCCAAGATGCCATTGTACACTTTGCTTGCAGGACTGAAGATCATACTCTTGGTTTCTGTCAGACCTACACAATCGGGAGAGCCCTGGGAGAGGTCAGTAGTGATGGGCGAATCTCCTCTGGAGGAATCCTCTAGGGAGAGCTCATCTCTTGATATCTTTCGAGGAGACAATGTCTGGTATATCTCAAGGCTTGAAGGAGGAGACTGCTTCCTCCCAATGGAAGAGTTTAAGGAGTCACATTCTGAAGCGGTGTCTAGCAGCACTTCCCTGAGTGAGACAGATGTAAAAGTATAAATTCTAAATCAGTATGTTCTTAGACACTCAGCACATATTCTACCTAAAACTGTCTTTGATTACCAAAATGTAAAAGGAGAAATGCCACAATTCTACACATATTTCTACAAAATTGGAAAGCTACAACAAAATAATGTAGCTCATTAAACTTTTTAATTTTAACATAAATTATAACAAAAAACCTGCAGTCTAAGAAACTATAACTTATGCCTTCTTCAATCACAAAAGGAATGTAAATATTTAAATATTATAGTTTGTTTTTTTTTTTTACCATTTCTACTTTTGTGTTTTTCAGTAATGAGTGTTTTTCTGAATTATAGAACTGGCACTATATATTTGAAAAGATGGAACTTTAATCACTGCTTTTCTATTTAATTTTTGGTCATTACCTTGAAGATATATAGCTTCCTAATAAAGGAATATACTACACTACAATATTAAATCTACTAAGTTTTTAAAGGGGGGCAGGGAGTTGAGGTGTGGCAAAGTAGAATAGATGAGAGGTGAAAGGCAAATATGTAATTGTTTTTTAAAAATAAATTCTCACAGAATTACTCATTTGTGAATGCCTCCCTCCTTTTCTCACAGTGCCAAGAGAAGTAAAGCAGGGTGGAAAAGTAAAAGTTCATTAACACAACAGCCATCATACAGTAAATGCCGTCAGTCATTTCTTCAGACTCTCAAATCCACCACTCCTTGTCAGCTACCATCCCTCTCTTAATAGTAACTCACCTAAATGATCACAATTGCTTCTTTGTTTTGTTTTTTTGAGACAGGGTCTCACTATGTAGTTGAGACTGACCTGGAACTCACTATGTAGCCCAGGCTGGTCTCAAACTCACAGTGATCCTCCTGCCTCAGCCTCCTGAGTGCTGGGATTACAGGCGTGGGCCACCACGCCCGGCTACAATTACGTCTTAATTGGTCTCTTTGCTTATTTTCCAGTCATTAAAGTGATTTTTAAAAAGTCAATCACAGCACATTTTTACTTGGTCTCACTTGCTCAAGATTACCCAGTGCTTTTTCTCACAGAATAAAATCCAAAGTCCTTGCCAAAACCTACGAGGCCTGGCCATCGCTCCAATCATATGCCCTGCCTCACTCCACACAGCTTCCTCCTGTTTCTCCAGCAGGCCAATGTTGGGACTCCCTCATGGCTTTGCACCCGACGCTTCCAGTGCCTCTTATTAACTTCTTGTCCAATCTCTGTGTGGCTTTCTTCTCTGTCGTTCACATTATTGCTTTCTCCTCAGAGATACCTCCCCTAACCACGTGGTGTAAAAGAGCATTCTTTTACCTTCTACCCATCTTGATCATCCTAGCATGTGCCAGTACCCTAAATGATTTCATATAAACCTGTCTAAAGTCAGTACTCCCAGAAGAAAGAAAAACTGATGGGAGGGCTTATTAACTTCTGTATTCTTTACACTGGAACAGTGGCAAAATTACAGTGGATAATTAATTAAAATGTGTTGAGTTAAAGTATGAATGAACAGAACGAGATCTTAAAAAACAGGGACCATGTCTTACTCACTTCTGTATACACTGACTCCAACATAAATATTGCACTCCATGAAAAATGATTAAGAAATAGAAGGTAAAGTCAAGGTGAAAAGTAACTGGCCAAAGAAGTACAGTGAGAAAGGGCTAGAACTAAAGACAGGACGGAAAGGCAAGAACACACAAAATTATAATCCATCAGCTGGAGGTAGACCAGGACCACCCATTAGCAAAAGCACAGCACAAAGCAAGGGTTAAATTCACACTTCCAGAAGGAATGACCATCACTTTGGATGGCCGAGGATTACTATCACTGTTCATATTATTTATACGCTTATTAGAAATATGACTGGGCCGGGAATTTAGCTCATTATCTCAGTGGTGCTGCTGCCTGCCTCGCAAGCTCAAGGACCTGACTTCAATCCCCGGTACCAAATAAAAGAAGAAATAAGGCATTTACTTTTATACTTATTTTGGGGGTACCGGGGACTGAACTCAGAACCTTGCGCTTGTGAGCATGCAGTGGAACCACTGAGCTAAATCCCTGGCAAAATATGGCATTTACTTTTGACAAGCATTTTATGTTACTACTATATTTTAGAAATAAATGAGACTAACCAAGCAAAGTTACACCAGATTCTACAATTGCAATGCAGATACAAACACTGAACTATCTCTTTCAGAATAAGGTATAATGATTACTTGCTAATCATACAATTATATTTGCCCTGCAGGTAAAACAATTAAGGACAAAAAATGATCATTTGATAATATCATCTTTAGAGTAACTAGCTAGACAGCGAGGGACCATGGAGCATTGTGCCCATTCCCTTTGTTCTTTTTATTGAGATGTTAAGACTCTGGGAAGCCACATAGCTACTAAACGGCAAAACCAGAATCACATCACTTAGTACCACTGTTTCAAAAGAGAATGTGGTTTAGAAAGGCTTCCTCGACAACAATGGGCCTCATGAAGCCCTGATGTCCTTAAACTTGACAAAACACTCCTGCTATGCCCATTTTGGGAAGAAAGTATTCTTTCTTCCTGCATTCTTGACATTTTCTTAAACCTTGGGCCTATGATACTGCTTGTGTGCAAGTACTAGCACATAACAGAAAAACAAATTGAACAGCAACAAATCATTTAAAAATATTAGTCATATTTGATGTTTTGTTATGCTCGGGTGTAAAGCTTAGGCTCTACATTTTATATATAAAAATTGTTATTGTAGCATAGTTATGATATGAGACCTGAGTCAACTGTATCCAGTGTCTTCTAAGCAGTTATTCCTCAAAACAGCTAGTTCCATGAAAGGTAGAATCCAAGATGGCTTCCCTAGTTACTCAATCCAACACAAAAAATATTAAGTGCTGTTGTGAAGGGAGTGTGCAGGTAAATTATGGCTTCAAAGTAGTTAATACAGTGAGATTATTATTATCCAAAATTATTATCCAGGTAAGTAAAGTTGAGTGTAGAGACCAAAGATGGAGGAAATCAAGAGATCAGCACTGGAGGGTTTTATAGAAGGGAAATTCTCTGTGAGTGGCTTTAAAATGTGGACCACGTGACAAGGGATAGGAAGCAGTCTTTAGGAGCTGAGAAGAGCCCTGCCCACAGAGAGCAACACAGAAATAGGACCTCAGTGCTACAGTCATAAGAACTGACTCCTGCCACACACATGAGATCTGAAGCGCACCCTGAACTCCAAATGAGAATGCAATTCAGCCCACACCTTGATTTAAGCTTTGTGAGACCCTAAGCAGAAAACCCAAACACACCAGGCCTGGACTACTGACACAGAGGACTGGGTGCTAATAACGGGTATCAAGTGAAGCCACTGTCTGTGGAACTTGGTATGCAGCCAGAGAAATCTAACACAATGTACCACCCTGCCGCATTCCCTCCGGACCTCACAGCTCACGCCCATCCAGCCCCAGCATACATCAAGTTACGCACTGCCAATACCATTGCTTTTCAGCAGTGAAGTAAATGGCCTCTTCCTCCTCTTCGTTTCGGTAGAGTGCAGGACAACTTGACACTGAGAGGATATCCGGATCCGGGGAAGGCAGGGAGTGCTGGGGGTGCTGGGGGAGCCAAGGGTGGGAGGGGTGGGGGACATGTGGAGGAAGCTGAGCTCGCTGAGACTGTGGCGAGGATGAGGATGGCATGATGCTGCGACGAGAGCGGCACAAACTGCTGCTTCTGGCTAAAGATCCAGCAGGTTTTGCCATGGTCCCTGAAAAACATAAACCAACACAGTAAGAAAGCTCACGAAGCCCTTGGCTCTCTCTACAGAACCTACAGATGCACACACACAAGAACTAATGCTGCTGATACACCACTATTCACTCTTTTCTTACCAAAGTAGGCAACTATGCAGTAATTATTCTCTTCCATCCATACTGAGAAAGTTCAAGGTTAAGATATAAAAATTTAACGAAAATGAAAAGAGGCCTAAAAATTAAACAGAAGTGAATGTAAAACAAAGTTTTAATGTAAAAATCTATTACTAACCACAAAGGCTTCAAATTTTAAAATCATGTAGTGCAATTTAAAAGGAATTTACATTTTATGTCAAAGCTTTTTTAATGAGTATTAGCTTTAAAATACTAGAAGAATTAACAGTATAGGTACATTAACCAGTGGGTATAACTTGATATATCCACACAATTTGAATTTCAAGTTTTAGTTTATGTACTATAAACACAGGGAAAGCTGCAGAAAAAATTACTTCTTAAAAATAGACTATTATGGAACTAAACATCAGTCTTAATTCACTTTATTTCTACTACCAGTCTCAGTCTAAAACTCACGCAAATGGTAAACAAACATGTCCTACCTCCTTACCAATTTCCTGAACAGACATTCCACTTCTTTCCCTTAACTCAAACACAGCTTGCCTAAGAACAAGCTTTTCAAGATCAAACCGTTCATTCCTGCACACTTCATAGGCCAAAGATCAGGACAAGACTGTGGCCTCTTTGCTACCCAATACTGCCTGCATACCCTTTATAAAAATGTGCTCCTTGGGAAGCTCAGACTGCACTAACGTCCAATTCACTGGTCATTACCCAGTCATTCTCACTCTCACCAGTCCATCCCCTCTCCTCAGTGACACGAGCAAGGACACTTAACCAGAATGGTCATCTCTCCTGCCCTGATCTTCATCTCTACTCCACCAGCCACTCTCATGCCTTGTCTTGCCATCACTCAGAACTGTTCCATCTCTTAAATTATAAATTAGGACACTAGATATTTACATTCTGATCACATTTCTACCTCCCTTGTTCACACATCCAACCCAATCATGTACTGATCCCTTTTCTGTCCCAACTCAAGAACCTTACTCGATAATTCCTTTTCCGATCTTTATTTTCAACATCCTTTTCTAAACATCAGCATTTGAAAACAAATGCTGAAAAGACAAACCTATAAAACACACAAACAATAATTATAGAAACAAGAAAGCCTGCTGTGCCCTAGAATGTTTCTCCCCTTTTTTTCCTTTTTATGGAAAAGAATTATTGTTATTGTCTCCAGTATTTCATTTTCACTCATTTGGTAAATAAACTGTAAAGTGCTTACACACTCACAATGTCACCAAAAGTACTCTCCACCAGGTCACGATCTAACGCCTGGCTGCTAAATTCAGCACATCTGACACTGTTACTTTGCCCTTTCCCTGATTTCTCTGGGGGACAATCCCACCACCTCCTTTTATCTATTACTGGTTGGCCTTCTTCAAAGTTCTGCTCTAGGCCTTGTTCTAGTATCATTTCACTTATTCATCCTGAGCAATCTGACTCACTTTCATGACTTCAGTTATCATTTATAGTCTAGAGACACCCACATTTTAACCCACATTCACTCTTGCTCCATAGACCCTTATCTCCAACTGCCTATTGGTCACTTAATGTTACACAGATACCCACTGAATTCAATATTTTCCTCTTCAAACTCATTCCTTCTGGGTCCCTTGTCCCAGGAACAACAACCAATACCAACCCAGGTATCAGAATTGTAAACACAGGTACTGTTGGACTCTTCTTTCTCCATCTTAAACCATATCACATTAATCATAAGCTGCTTCCAGGTGTAGTTCGATATCCTTCAAATCTGTTACATACCTGTATCCTCACTGCCAATGGATCATCTGGACTCTTTCACCAGTTTTCTAAGTGATCTCTCCCTTCCAATGTACTTTCCACACTGCAATGCTCAGCAGATACTGCACTCATTCCCAGAATTACTAGTTATTTGGAATACGCAGTAAAAATAGCAAGATTCAGTCAAAAGTTATGGCAAAGTCTAAGAAGCATCCAGATTAACCACTTGAAAAATAAGGGCCACAGCCAGACACACAAAAAAATAATCCACAAACAAGTATTAAGAAGTAAATAGTTATGTAAAACCCTTCACAATTCATTGAAAAACAAAGATAAAAATAAGTAAACTGGTCATATGTATTATTACAACTTAATAATCTTTTCCAAAAGTTTCTTATATGTTGCCTCTCTCCTGCCTAGAAAAATCCCTCCATTAGAGAGATAGATTGAATCCTTCCATAACTCCTTCCAAAAATTATTTACACTGTGAATTGAGGGGTCCTCATGTTGCTTGAAGAGGTCCACACAGAGCTGAATACAGTTATAACATCATAAAATTTAAAAGCACTGCATTTTGGGTTTGTAACAAGCTTTCTTTTATATAATGTGAATATAATAGTTTTATCATACCCTCAGGCCATTATTATTTCCTAGTGAAAATGAACATCATTTGTACCTATGATTTTCAATAATAGTTAAATGATACATTTAAGCTCACTAAACAAATTTATCTCATAGATAACTTTTCAGTCTAATATTAAGAATTACTGTACCAGTAAAAGCACAGAAATTTAATATGATCCTGTATTTATCACTAGTTAATGTGGTGTTTTTCAGACTTAAAATAATAATTTTTGGTTTCAGTAAGGGATTCAACACCAACCCAAACTAGCAAGTAACATACATATTTCTGATTCTAGCAACACGCCAGTAATAGACAATCTGACCACTATTTTCTAACTTCCCCAAACACATTTTAAATGCTATCAAATACTTCAAAATGTTGGATAAAATATAACAACTGTTTTAAATGCATAATGCTTGCAAGCAAGAACAACGAATTATCAGGTGCCAGAACAAAAGACTAAAAGTGAGTTGTGAGGGATGGGACAGCTGCTGTGGGAGGGTATCAATCTTAGCAATCGAAGGGTTAGGGTTTAATCCGAGGCTATCAAATTAAGCACTGAGTGCACGTGAGGCAAGTACTGGAAATTGTGTGTCCAGAAGGGCGGCATTCTTCAGTGAAACAGTGTGTTAGAAAACAAAAATCTGACCAGTATAAAGGAATTTTCTGTCACTACATAGTCTCCACATACAGGGATTTGAAAAGGCCCTGTGAACAACCTAATACGCTGGGTCTGTAACTCCTATTAGCCTGGAGTTTAAATTCATATTAACAGAAGCATCTGTGAAATCCCAATCTAAAAAGTGACATAAAGTTGGCCCTGAGTTGATGATATCCTTGAATCTACTGCCAGAAGCAAAGGAAATCATTTTGAATGGAACCCCAATCCCTCAAAAAATGTCATGCAGGGGAAAACACACAAATCCTTTTAAATCAACTCAAGGAAGAATTATACAACAAGATAGAGAAGGTAGTTATTATGCAGTCATTAGAAGCCCTGTAATAACCAACCAAGAACAATGAATAAATTATGAAAAACAAAAGGAATTTTTTTTTTTTAGAGACAGGGTCTCACTATGAAGTTGAGACTGACCTGGAACTCACTATGTAGCCCAGGCTGGTCTAGAAATCACAGCGATCCTCCTGCCTCAGCCTCCCAAGTGCTGGGATTACAGGCGTGTGCTACCACACCCGGCTTTCAAAAAGAACTTTTAAATCATTAAACTATAAGGCCAGGAATTTAGCTCAGTGGTTCCAGCGCCTACCTTACAAGTGCAAGGGCACGAGTTCAAACCTTGATACGGGAAAAAAAAAATCGTTAAACTATAAAATAATAGATGTGTGTGTGTGTGTGTGTGTGTGTGTGTGTGTGTGTATACTGGTGATCAAACCCAGGATCTTGCGCATGCAAGGCAGGCGGTGGTAAAACTGAGCTAAATCCCCAGCCCTAAAATAATAGATTTTAATGTGAGAAAACAACAAAGCACAAAAGAGAAATCTGATGAAGATGCAAAGAGAGCTAAAACAAATGAAAAACAATCATGGAAGTTAAAAATTAAAAGATGTGTTAAAATTGAACAGCTGAAGAATTAGTAATGTAGAACACAGAACTAATGAAACTTCTCTTATTGTAGCACAACTACATAAGAAGACTAAAAACAAAGGTTAAAAAACATCAAAAGTAAAATAAGATACAATGTATAAATAGGATAACAGTTGTCTTAATATTTCTACATAAGTAATACTCCTGAAGTACATATAAAGAAAAATATTTGAAGGCATAATAACCAGTAATTTTTTTCAGAAATAATAACAAGTATTTATCTTTAGATTCAAGAAACACATCAAGCCAGGCATGGTAGAACATGCCTGTAATCCCAACACCCGGGATACTGAAGCAGGACAAAGGCAAGTTTGAGGCTGGCCTGGGCAACACAACAAATCACTCTATTAAAGACAAACAAATGAACAGACAAATGTGAGAGGCCCATCAAATTATCAGTCTAAAACTTCTTACAAACCCACATCCAATCTTACTGTAATGACACTACATGATATCAATGAATACGTTTCCAAGAGTCAGAGAAAAATAACAGATTTACTAAAAAGAAACTGGAAATTTGACTGACTACCAACTTCTCAATAGCAACAAACAAGGCAACTTCAAAGTATTCTGGAGAATACAGAATCAAATTCTGCTGCTCTAGAATTTGATACCTACTTACCCTATTCCTCTCAGTTGAGAGTTAAAGACATTTTCCATCAAAGACTTAGAGAATTTATCACTTCTAGTTGCCCAATGAAAGAACTTTTACTAAAGAATATATTTTCAAAATAGAGGCAAGGTGGGGGGGTAAAAAAACAAAACAAAACATACTGAGTCAGACATGGTACTGCACACCTGTAATATCAACACTCAGGAGTCTGAGGCAGGAGAACTGCTGGAAGGCCAGCCTGGGTTACACAGCTGAGCCCAGCATCAGCTTGGACTATATACATGTTTTATGTCTTAAAACAAACAGAACATAATGATGAACCAAGAAATAAACACGTAAGCATATGTAAATAATGACTTTAAAAAAACAAAAATGATTGTTCTAAAATTTCACACAAAACAAAATATTTGACAACATGAACACGTAAAATAGGAAAAGGAGTTACCAAGATGAAAACATCTGAAGATTCCTAATTACTCAGGAGAATGACTGAGAAGTTTGAAAAATATACACTACAGAACAAGATTCCTGAGATTCAGTACTTCTATTTCTTATAGAGCAATACCTAGAGTCAAAAAATGAAAAAAATTCACTTAGAAAGTGGAAAAAGATATGCTGGGCAAATATCAATCAAAAGAAAGCTATTATTTATGTTAGTATCAAGGAGTACAATTTTAAAGACGAATGTGTTAGCCATAAAGCAGCCCCTACATAATTATTAAAGGAAAAATTAATCTAGAACCTGTATTCACACTATAAAACAGAAATGATCCAAATTAGAAAGGGAGATTTTTAATAAACATCTCTCTAAAACAGACAGAAAAACTAAATTCTATTAGTACAGTGATTTTATCATAGCTAATATGTTATATAACAGATTGTACAATATACAATTAAAAATATACTTGTCAGATATATATATGGAATATTTATAATATATACCTAAATAAATACTAAGTCACAAAGCTAGTCCCAGGGAATACCAAAACATAAATGTCATGTACAAATCACAAAGCAATTAAAAACCAATAAACAAAGATGTTTTAAAAACCAATGTCCAAACAAAAAGTAAAACATATATAAATTTGGAAAGCAAAATGTGTATTTCCAGATAATTGATACTTCAAGGAAGAGATATTTCAAAAATTAGAAGCTGTTCAAACTAGTTGGTAAATATTTGGTGGGGGTGGATAAAGGAGTATTTAGCAGGCATGTTACAGTCTTAAAAATCATATATTAAAGGAAAAACAAGAAGCAAATATTCAAGAGTTATATGTCTAAATATTAAAACAAAGAAACAAAAATTCCAAGAAAGTAAACAAGAGGAGAAGTGGAGAATATCAACAAAGTCAAGAGCTTTTTCAAGAGTAAAAGTATGAAAACAAACAGATAAACTATGTTATATTCATTTAATATTTCTGGACACCATAAATAAGTAGTTATAAGGATCAAAGAAGTTTAACATGTACTTGAAATTTTAAGTCATAAATGCTATACATAATTTTGTGCCAACAATTCTTTAAAAACAGGTGAAACCAACAATATTTTGAAAACATGACTTAAAAACTCTATACTTTATGTGTGAATTTTTTAACTTATCTTTTATTAGTATGTATTTTTGATGCCTAACAGTGACATCTCATTCTTGGGAAGTGATACATAAAAATTATCACATCTTGATCACTCCCCCAACTTTCCCCTATCCTCCTTCCCCAGGTCCCCTTCCATCTCCAAAAAGAAGTCTACTTGCCTTTTTCCTACCATCTTTCTTTTATTTTGCTCTGCAAATTTTGTATTTTGGGTTTTTCATATAAGAAAACCATACAATACTTAACCTCCACTGCCTTATTTATTTTACTCAGCCTCATGGTCTCAAGATCCACCTACTTTCCCAGACATATAACAACTTATCTTTTTATGTCTGAGTAGTACTCCATTGGGTATATGCACCACATTTTCTTTATACATTAACCTGTTAATGGGCATACAGGGCAGATAAAATCAATATTGTTAAAATTTCCTTATTATCAAAGATGACATATAGATAGATTTAATACAGTTTCAACCAAAATACCAGCAACATTCTTCACAGAGTTAGAAAAAACAATCCTAAAATCTACCTGGAACTAGACCAGAAAAGTCAAAACAATCCTAAGCAAAAAGAGCAAAGCAGGAGGAATTACAATCTTGGAGTTCAAATTATACTACAAAAGGTACAGCAATAAAAATGGTAGTACTAGCACAAAAACAGATACATAGACCAATGAAACAGAAGACACAGAAATAGCCATGTACACTTTTAATTATCTGATCTTTGACAAAAGGGCTGAGAGCAAATGCTGGCAAAAAGGTAGCATCTTTAACAAATGGTGCTGGACAACTGGTTGTCTACGTGCAAAAGAATTAATCTAGATCCACATTCTCACTTTGTACTAAAATCAAATCAATATGGATCCAATACATAGCTAAAAAACCACAAACACTGAATCTGTTGTTAGGTAAAATATGTAAAACTCTTGAAGACTTAGACATAAGCAAGGACTTTCTGAACAGAAAAACAATTGCATAAGAAATAATACCAAGGATGAACAAATGATATTATATCAAATTAAAAAGCTTCTGCACAGCAAAAGAAATAAGAGTAAAGAGACAACTTAGAGATAGAAAAAAATTTTGCCAACTATTCCACGAACAGAGGACTAATATATAGAATATATAAAGAACGTAAAATATTAAGATTCCCAAAAGCAAAGACCCAATTAAAAAAGGAAACCTGAAATGAACAGACATTTCTCAAAAGAACAACAAATAGCCAAAATACATGAAAGAAAATGTTCACTGTCTTTGGCCATTAGAAAAATGCAAATAAAAACAACACTGAGGTTCTATTTTACTTCAGTAAGAACAGCTATCATCAAATCGAGGACTCAAAAAAAAAAATCTTTCAACAACTAAAGAAACTGAATCAGTAGTTTAAAATCTGCCTCCTACTCATTTCCACCAAAATACATTCACATCAAGTTCAATTCATAGGCATTTTATAGATATAGAGCAAAAATTTGTAACATCATTTGGGTGACTATTATAAGGCAGGGCTTTTCTTAGTGTTTTACAGGTATATTCAATTTAAAATTTAAAACATTCCCACAAGGTAGCTACACCTGATAGGAGAATTGACACACTCACAGTCTGTACCCTCAAGGCTACAAAATTAAAATACAGTGAATTAAGGAGCCAAGCATATGCAATCTTGTTCCACAGTTCCAACTGTTAACCACATTATACTACCTCTGTAAAAGTAGAAAAGAATACAATGGAAGAATAAGGAGTATTTTCTGGCTTACTTTAGGGTATCAGTACATCCTTGGTACAAAAATCAAAGACAGTGTTAGGAAAATTATTGTTAATATCATGCACTATTAAAGATACAAAAATGAAAGGAAGGAAGGAAGGAAGGAAGGGGAAACAGGCAACTATATTTTCACTAATGCTTAATGGAAATTATTTAAACAGATCAAAATTCAATAGAATAAAGAAAAAGTGATTACCTTCAATTGTGTAGAAACACAATTTGATAAAAGTGAAAACACAATCATTTAAAAGAAAAAAATATTCTTAGAAAATGGGAATAGAAATAAATTCCCTTAACTTAAAAGCAAACTAGTAAAAACACTAGCAAAAAAAATCATACTGCATGGTGAAATATTACGTATTCTTTTTAGAGACAGAAATGGCAATCCTATTGCGCGCAGTCACCACTTCTATTCAATTATTTTACTGGAGGTCTCAGTTTGGACAGTAAAGTTGGTTGAGAGGGAAGTAGAGGGGGCTGCAAGGATTGGAAAAAAAAACTTTCTGTCCATACAAAAATCAACATTTCATAAACAAGAAGCAACTTGTTTCATAATTTTCCAAAGAAAGCTTGAATACCAAAAAACTATAAAGTACATATAGATGAATTTTTTAAAGGACATGCAAAAGCTGCTCAAAAGAAAGAAATTATCTACTTTATCTAAATAAATGGAATTTATTAATAGTGAGTCTCCTCAAACAAATCAACAAATTCAAAGAAAGTCTCCCCCCACCAAAATAACTCCCAGTGGAACTTTCCAAAGAATTTCATAAACTGATCTAAAAACTCAAGAATAGTTGGTCAACAGTAAGAATTTTGAATTTAAATAATACTAAATGATTTAGTCCTAGCAAGTATCAATCCTTCCTACAAAGCTATAATTAAAGCAGAATGAAGCCAATGGAATGGAATGGAGGGCTGGAAGCATTTACATATTGATTGATGGAGAGAAGAGGTTATTATATATTATAAAGGATAAAGCAGAGACGAGGCTAGAACTCTTTATCCATACAGCAAGAGATATATTTATACTCCAACTTCACACAAACAAAAATAACTTCTAGGAGGATAAAAGGAGTAAGAAGTTAAAGGAAACTTAAAAAGTTTTGGAGTACAGACAATAATCTATTA
The DNA here is from genome assembly GCF_012274545.1 of Fukomys damarensis. Taxonomy (NCBI): domain Eukaryota; kingdom Metazoa; phylum Chordata; class Mammalia; order Rodentia; family Bathyergidae; genus Fukomys; species Fukomys damarensis. The sequence continues at coordinate 19,686,445 of NW_022900947.1, read as the reverse complement.
CAGTATCTTCTGAAAAGACATAAAAAACAAAAGTCAGAGTATCGAATCTGTCATTAAAAAAGCCAAAACGTAGGAGAAAATATTTGCAACCTTCAAATAACTAGAAAATACTAAGAACAGTTTTAAATCAGTTAAGTAATTCAGTTTCTCCAAAGAGCGGAGAGGAAGAAGTCAAAATGACAAATGCCAACAGATAAAATGGCACTGGGCCTCTGCAGACAATGAGGTAATAAAAACTTAAGGAACTTATTCAAGTTTCAAAACAAATTAATCAGATCTTTCCAAGAATGAACGTGGGTATATCCCAGGCACAAAAGCACTCTTACAGTGAGCAGGTAAATTGACAAAATCATTTTGAGAGCAACTTGGCAATGACCAGGAAGAGCTGCCTTCCCACTTCCTAGAAATCCATTTCTAGGTGTCCAAGTAGAAAAACACTCACGAGTTATGCCGAAAAGATACAAGTAAGAATGTTTGTTGCAATATTATTTATTGGTCAAAGAAATAGAAAAATCCCTCAGTGGAACATAGATAATCTATGGTTCTTCAATAAATAAGTAAATAAACTGTGGTTAACTCATTCCTAATTTAACCTATACATAAACATGGGAAACTGATGAAACATTTTTGATCAAAAAGTTACAAAACAGTACCTACAACTTGGTTACATTTATGTAAATATCTAAATATACAACAATGGTATATATTACAACAGGCTTCAGAATAGTACAAATATTAGAAGAGCAGAAAGTAAAGGGGATGTGCTTTTCCTATATGTGTAACGGTTCCTTTCAGAGAAAAAGGAGTGAATAAAGCAAGTGTTAAAATTCATTATCTTTTTGATGAATGGGCCCATTATTTTCAGTAGTTTTAAGTACACGTGAAGGGATTTACCAAAAATTTTAAATAAACTGCTACTGTAGTCCCATTATGAAAACATTTAGCAGATAATAAAAATCAGGAGGAAAACTATCCTCCATTCTGCTGCCCACAGAGCTAATTTTATATTTTTCCTGTTTTTCTTCATATTTAATTAAGCACAGATAATATTATTCTGTGTATAGAATCTTGTAAGATCTTTTACTTTGTTCTTAATATACCACAAACTTGTTTCTTTGTCATTTAACCAACATACAATGTATACATGCCTATGGTTAAAAAAAGAAAAGAACATTTAAAGCAGCTAAGGAGGTACAAAAAGGAAGCACCATCACACCAGCCCTGCATCTACAGCTACAGCGAGCAGCTTCCTGGCTATCAGGTCCATAAATGAGGCTTTTACAGTCGGGAGAAGGGAGTAGCACTGTGAGGCCACTGGGTGGAGGCAGAGCTCTCCAGCTGTAATGTATGGTATTGAGATAATTAATCTGATTACAACATTTCTAAAAAAGATTAGACTTCAAACTAAATCTTGTACTTTTTTCATATTTAAAAATCCAAATCATTGAAAACTTGAGCCAATTATTCACATTTAGTGTTTTTTCTTTAAATGGACATGGATTTTTCCCAACCCTCCTCCATAAAATGTTTTAAATTAAAAAGCAAAGAAAAAAAAAAACCTAGTTAATTTGGGAAATGCATCTTCAAGCACAATTCTAGACTGAATAATTACAGATTTTAGGGGGAAATTGTAACTTTCAGAAAGCTGTGATTTTCAAACACATATACGTATGAATCAGTATTATATTTGACAAGGTTAGGGGCATATAATTCAAATGAACACACCTAGAATATTGAAACTGTACAGCTGGCCTGGATCTAGCAGCCTTCGCTTTCTAGCAGTATGAGGCAAGTGAAAAGAATGAAGTCATCCACTTCCAGTGCTTGCAGCACTTAGGATCTCTCCATTTCTACCGGCTTTTAAGAGTTTACTGCCTCCTTACTCACTTTCCTAGCACTATCAGTGGGCCTATAAACCAGAGAATTAAAGCCAGAGAAATGATTTTCAAATTAAGGTTTTTATGTAATTGTTTTATACAATTAGGATCTTTTATACAACTAACTTCAAGAAAGCTGTACCAACTGGCTAGAAAAATTTAGTTTGGAAAATACTCATATATGATTTATTCTTAAAAACTAAAATTTCTATGTAAGTTTTCAACCAAGGAAGAATTAAATTCTGTTCTCCAGTCTTCAGAACCTTGTTCTGTCTACAGTTTTTCAAAAGTCTAAAATATTAGAAAAAATTTGATCAAGTAGGCAATAATTAAGCACTTACACAATAGCAAGGAAGACACCACTATAAATTCAAAAACTCCGTTAACTCTGCATAAAGTCAAAGTTAAAATATTTAACTTTCTCCTTCTTACTGAAATGTATTCTCACCATGTAAATATTTAAAAGCCCAGACCACAACTCAGCAATTAATAAAAACTAAATATGCAAAAAAAAACTACCTTTGAAAAGAGTTCTGCCTTTCAGCAATTAAAGACATTATAAGCTTCCAAACAAATACAATTTAATTTTGCTAAAAGACATACTGTTTCAGTATTTATAAGGTAAACAGAGCAGGATGATACTCTTTCAACAAAAGGACAGAATTTAAAAGGCAAAACAACAAACTAAAAAGCGTTGACTACCGGGAATGATGACTCAAAGTCAACAGTGGATTAGTAGCTGAGCTAGGATTTAAATCTAGGTTGCCACGATCTTCCCCTAATTTTTATTCTAACTATAGATCAAGTTGCCATCTGAAAGGATGCCTTCCCTCAAAGCTCAGCAATTCATACTTACAAAAATTTGTACTGTCTTTACTGTCAACGGTGTTTTTAATGTGAGTCACTTCAATTGTAAGCAATGTTTTAAAAACAAAGTCATACAGTCAACACTTTATAATAAGACTTGCTTGTGATCAATTATACAAAATAATCAAGTATTCATGTTACTTAATAGTAACTATATTTTCGTATATAAGAAAAACATGTAATATATAATATAAATATATATATATTGTGTGTGCCTCACATAGCATTCTTAAGTAGCAAGCACATAAATTAGTAACAACATAGAGGAAAATAAGTGAACAAAATTTTTGTCATGGATTTCAAAGTGCATGATTCCTAGAAGGACATGATAGAAAGTTATTTCAAAACCCATACCAACACTCTGTTGAACTCACCACTTACCAGGAAACTGTGACACTATTGGAGGTGTATCTTCATCTAAGTCATCAACTCCTCCAGCAATAGGATAGGGTGGAATGGAGACTCTGGGCATCACCACCCAGCTGTGCTCAGAATAAAGGGAAGAGGTCAGGCTGGGCAGTCCTGAGTTATGGGCTATCTGAAAGCCACAGATCTTCTCAATCTGTTGCCAGCGAAAAAGTCGTTCTCGTAAACAAGTTGTCAATTCAGAGAGAGCTTTCCTGAAAAGTCAATACAGCAATTACTAATTGCATCAAGGAGTCTTTAACATGGCACTGAAGCGGGAGGACAATTACATGAAAAGACTAGGGCAGTTAACTAATTTCAAGAAGGAATTACTCAATCTCAGAATTAGTCTTAATTATGTAATTGTGAATGATACAGTGATAAACACAGATTGTCTGCAAAGTATGCATTTTAACATAGTAGCAAATAAATCTTCAAAATAACATTCTTACTTCGCTTCCAGAATTTTGTGATCGACCTCATCTAGGGAGGAGCTATGTGCAACATGCAAAGTCCCAAAGACTGTGCTTCTCTTCTTTTTAATTTTTTCTGCCTAGAAACCCAAGGGGAGAAAAATAAGGCTAGGGTTAAAAAACCATACCCATATACTAGTAAAATTTACTTAGATTTTGAATTAATTATCATAAAACCAGTGGAGTATTATTAGTCAAGATACAGTCCTGTTTCCTAAAACAGGAAAAACAGATGAGAAAGCATGCTTTCCTAAACCAACCAATATAACTCAAAATTTTGTTTTGGAGAACTTTTCTTTCTGGATGAGAAAGTCCAAAATCTCTTTTATATCTCACAGAAAAACATTAACTGTATCCTACTGCAATGGACAGTTAGTAAGTGAAATGAGCATCTATGTTTTTCCTTTTTGCTAAAATTTGGATCACTCTTATCCCATACAATTTAATAAGTGGCAAACATTAATTTCTAGCAACTACTAACCTGAATCAGATATGAAGCAGCAACCTAGAGGACAAAAACTCCATATAAAACATTTACAATAATGACACGAGTGATAATTTCTAAAGGGCCCTAAGCTCATTTTAAGAGCTACATACTTCTTTGAATATAATAACTTTAAAACCTATGATTATTTGAGTCAATTTATATAATAAATTCTAATTCAAAAAAACATGCAGTACCAAAATTTTTATTTAATTTTTGCATTTCAGCTGATTATTCCCTTTTAAAATGCAACCTAAGTGTCAGGGATAGATCAGTGTCACCACACCTGCCTCACAAGTGCAAGGTCCTGGGTTCAATCCCCAGTACCAGGGGGAAAAAAAATGCAGCCTAAGAAATAAATTTAATGAATTTTGAAATAAAAAAGAATACCTCTAGGGAAAGGTAATAAGGGAAAAAAAATGAGAAAATGAAAAACTGGAAATAAAGTGTTTGTAAATGGGGAAGGGAGGAGGGGGTGAAGGGAGGCCATGGACAAGGGGAAAAAATGAGAACCAAGACCACCCGTCATGTAAAGGTACAAGATCCCAATAATGAATGTAACTGTACTGTATACCTAAAATGTACCAATAAACTCAATAAAAGAAAAAAAAAGAATACCTCATCCTTAGCAATAGTTAACTGCATTTCAGCATGTTGTCTTTTAATATTGTAGTACTGTACTTCTACTTCATGTGTTAACTGAAGCCACTTTTGAAGAGCATCTGGAACAGACCAGCTACTTCTCAGTTCAAATTCTTTTTCAGCCTTTTTTAGAGCCATGCGAACCTGGAAAAAGGAAATCATGGAACGAAGAAGGATTAAAATATTTTTCAGTATCAAACTAAAAGGAAAAGGAACTTTAATTATGTTCTTTAAAATTTCTTTTTAAATCAGTAAGTTTAAATACAATATATTTCACACATAAACACTAAGGCTAAAATTTTAAGGGCATCTTAAATTCATAAAGAATAAGTGTAATGCCAGAGAGGGTAATGGCGAGACTCTGTGATAATCAGTTTTTGTATTTTATAGTACTCGAACTCACTGAAACAAAAAGGAAGGGCATATACGGATTCAAACTGATCACACTTTCCCATTATGCATTGTTTCAAGCAGAATATGAAGAAGTGTCCCAAAACTGGAAATAGTGTTTGTAAATGGGGAAGGGAGGAGGGGGTGAAGGGAGGCCATGGACAAGGGGAAAAAATGAGAACCAAGACCACCCGTCATGTAAAGGTACAAGATCCCAATAATGAATGTAACTGTACTGTATACCTAAAATGTACCAATAAACTCAATAAAAGAAAAAAAAAGAATACCTCATCCTTAGCAATAGTTAACTGCATTTCAGCATGTTGTCTTTTAATATTGTAGTACTGTACTTCTACTTCATGTGTTAACTGAAGCCACTTTTGAAGAGCATCTGGAACAGACCAGCTACTTCTCAGTTCAAATTCTTTTTCAGCCTTTTTTAGAGCCATGCGAACCTGGAAAAAGGAAATCATGGAACGAAGAAGGATTAAAATATTTTTCAGTATCAAACTAAAAGGAAAAGGAACTTTAATTATGTTCTTTAAAATTTCTTTTTAAATCAGTAAGTTTAAATACAATATATTTCACACATAAACACTAAGGCTAAAATTTTAAGGGCATCTTAAATTCATAAAGAATAAGTGTAATGCCAGAGAGGGTAATGGCGAGACTCTGTGATAATCAGTTTTTGTATTTTATAGTACTCGAACTCACTGAAACAAAAAGGAAGGGCATATACGGATTCAAACTGATCACACTTTCCCATTATGCATTGTTTCAAGCAGAATATGAAGAAGTGTCCCAAATCAGGTAAGATCTGTTCTACTGCTCTTAAATGTCTCAAAAGGTCCTGCTGTAGCTCCTTAACTAAACAGTTTTTTAAAAAGTATTCTTTTAGTTTTTTTACATACTTTCCTTATGACCAGTTATTTCTCACTGTTGTATCTACCTGTTACAGTCAGTTTTACCATTTCTTCTACTTAATTTGCTGCTTCTAATATTCTATAAGTAGATATGCAGTACTTAAAAAATACACAAACTGTGAGAAAATAGGTTCTGGGTAAGAATCTACCTGAAAAACCATGGGCAGCTTCCAGTATAAGGAGGTTGTAGTATTTCACCCACCTGCCCTTTAAAGGAGCCAGCCAATAAAACAGCAAAAATTAAAATGCTTAGTGGGTGTTTGATAATAAGGGTTGAGGAAAAATATCATAAGGAAAGCCTCACTGCCAAAATGACATGGAAAGAAAAGAGAATATTCTTGGAATAATTTACTTAAACTAGCAAAAGTGCAAGCTACACATGACAGAATTTACAAAGTTACACACAACTCAAGACCTTCAGTAATGAGTGAACTACGGAGCATGCTGCTTCCCACAAGCCCACTGTCACTGCAGACAAATCAAATGCTCTCAAATGCTCTAAGGTAACTGAAACTTCACTTCTAAACTGAAAGTGCAGAGGAAGGTTTGATCTGAACAAAGCCCGCTTATTTAAATGAACTTTATCAGGTGCCAGAATCAACTAAGAGGACTATACACAAACTTCTGATAAAGAAATAGAACAGCTGTCAGGTATTGTGGAAAAAAGAATTGTGTAAGAAGTTTTTTTAACTGTAATTTAAAAACTAACATTCACAATGGGACAGTAAGTAGATGATTCAAAACATTAAACATTAAAAAACATTTTAAAAGTAAGGGTAAGACAGGAGTTAGTCACTGAAAATAAATTCTAGGCCATTTTTTCTTGGCATGGTTCACTGTGCTACATGCTTGGGACAAAACATGTTTAATAAGATGGTTGGGTAAGCTGTGTGGTGTCCCTGCTAATCTCACAGGAAGAGAAAATTTGATCTCAGGTCCTGTGACATGTGGTTGTATAACAACACAAAGTGTGTCATCAAACTCCTCACAATATTTAAAACTAAAATTTCTATAAAATTCTCATTTCCAAGGTTGTAGACAAAGAATCTCAACAATTCAAGTCATTCTCTATATAATCATAAAGACTTTCCTTAACAATATTTTATACATTTCCCCTAAAAAATCCCGATAGTGATAAATTTAATACAGAAACTATATTTTTACTGTTAAATAATGCTTTAAACTTGTGAAACTGCAACCTTCCAATAATGGTTAACTGTTGAACTATTTTCTCCATTACTCATAAATTCATCACTTGACCTCTCTCAGTTTGAATTATACGTTGTTATTTATGAGAATGGACAAAATAAGGTTGAGTAGTTAATGACTTCTACAGACTATGAATTATTATGTAAAAACATAATTATTTACATAATTTTAAATGTTAAGAATGAGGCTACAACACGTCACAGAGAGAAACAGCCTAAAAATCTGAAACCCTGGCTTCTAGACTCAATTTTATTATTTATTACCTCTAGAAAAGCAAATTCCTTTCCCTCTATTGTTTTACTGTCTCATTTAGAACAGGGGTGTTGTTATGTATTCTGACAATGAGTATAGCTTCTTGAAACTGTTTTTAAGAAAAAAAATTAAGTGAAAACTATCAAGGTATGTTCAAAAAATAAGATCAAGGTTTAAATTTTTAAAAATTATTACTATAAAAGACACACTGCCATTAATTTTCCTCAAACTGTTCCTCCCTGCCCCTCGAACAGTTCCTGAAGCAGTTCTAGAAGTCCTCTCTTTCTTGAGTGTTTCTAGCTGTGCTGCTGTGGCTCATCCTGAATTGATCCAGAATGTTATCCTTAATGGTCGTTTGACTTTGGGGAGAAGCCAGCAGTGGCACAGGGTCAGACATGGTGAATGAGGTGAATGAGGACATAGAATGTCTTTAGGAGCCTGGCTTTCTGTTCATGAACTTGGGAACAGCAGTCAAATTTTTTATCATACCTTGTAAAGACACTCGTGAAATTCAAAACTGCTTCAGAAAGTGGCAAGAACAATGGGATAAATGTGTTTGAAGGGGGGAAGGGGAGGAAGTGGCACAGGGTCAGACATGGTGAATGAGGTGAATGAGGACATAGAATGTCTTTAGGAGCCTGGCTTTCTGTTCATGAACTTGGGAACAGCAGTCAAATTTTTTATCATACCTTGTAAAGACACTCGTGAAATTCAAAACTGCTTCAGAAAGTGGCAAGAACAATGGGATAAATGTGTTTGAAGGGGGGAAGGGGAGGAGAGGGAAAGAAAGAAAGAAAGAAAGAAAGAAAGAAAGAAAGAAAGAAAGAAGAAAGGAGGAAGAAGAGGAAGGAAGGAGGAAGGAGAAAGGAAGAAGAGCTAAAAATAGTGCCTGTATGTTTATTTATGCTACTAAGTGTGTGGTAATTATTTTTTAAAGCAGGAACAGGAATCTAATACATACACGTACAATTCTCCTAGGACCCGACCTTCTCAAAAGGGCTCTGTGCAATAACTGAATGCCTATACTCTATTCTGAATAACTGAAAAGGAGAAGCAGATATTAGGAAGGACGCATCTCCCCAGCAGCTTCAGGACTTCCAGTAGGTTTCGTTCTACCACCAGTTTAAGGGATTGAAATTGATGCCTAATTGAGAACCTTTACCTTTGCAGAAAAGTTCAAAATGAGATATACTCTATTTGACTACATGACATAAACTTAAAACACATTACATGTGCTCCCTAAACACTTTGTAGATGTTTATTCACTTAAATGTTTTATCTCTTCCCTACAAGTTTACTTTTAAATTGATTTAAGACATTAACAGAGTATAAAGATTTCATGAAAGAATGCCTATGATAACAACTTTACCTTCAGTTACTTTGTTTTTAATAAACAGACTTTGATAAATGCTAACGATATGAACAGATGATTCTTTTAGTAACTGAGGAACAGTACACAATGGAATTAAAGGGAATGAAATACATAAAAACATCACCTGCCTCTTTGAAAAGGTGATACAAAAATATCCTAACAAATGCTTTTTAAAAAAATAAGTACCTATTACCTATCCTTTATTTTACTCTGTTTTTCCTCTGGGTTTCTCATATAAGATAAGTAATGTGATATTTCACTAGTGTATCTGAGATTTCACTTAACATTATGGCCTCGTGTGTTCAAAGGACAAGCGGATTAAGAGAGGGAAGGAGGGTAAGGAAGGGAAGGGATAAAGGATGAAAAAAAGGAACTGGGATGTGTTGTGTACATGCACCAAATCCACACAAGGAATGTACACATTTTGCACTGTACACATGTACTAATAAACTAAAACTAAAAGATAATTTTAAAGCAAAATGAGAACAGAACATGAGTACCTGCTCCAACTCCTGCTCTGCATACTGTCGTCTGCTCAACTCACACTCAGCCCCCTCTCTCAGCTCTCTCAGGCGGCAAGCTTCTTCCTTTGCATAATTGATTTCATCCATCATTTTGCGCTCTAGATTTTGCTTTTCTACAGCAACATTTCTGTTTTCTTCTTGTGCTTTTTCAAGCCTTAGAGACAATAAAAAATCCTCAAAAATTTAGAAAATTTCACTTCTTAATAAAAGCAAAAATACTGTCATGCAATTTGATACCTATTTTAATTTTAATCAGAATTCACAGCACTTTTTCTTAATTATCAATTTGGGTAATAAAAATATCAGGCAATCCACTCTATAGCTATCTTGGTTATTTGGAGCTCAAAAGACAGGTATAGGTGAAAAACTTCTGGAAAGAGACTTTTAAAATAATTATTTAAATCAAGTTAAAAATAAAATTTCACTACACATATACTTCCACCTATATGTGATTTACTTCCACTGATCTTCTACTGATTATCCTCAAATACCATTTATAATAAATCCATAGTTGTGACAATGTTATATTTTCCTAAAAATATAAAATCAAATAGGCATACATTCCTACTGTATGTACCAACCTATATATCTGTTTACACACATGCTCATATTACATTTCCACAAACTGCATTTATGTAAATAGTTATGAGTTGTTTAATTTACCTTTCCTGCAAGTCCATTAGACTTTGCTCTGCAGTTTGCAAACTCTCCAAGTCTTTCATCATTTTTGCAACATGTTCTTTAGATGTCTTATTCTGCGTATAAGCAAACCAGCACCCTCCAACACCAATTACTATAGAAACAGTGAGAATAAAATCCTTCATCCAGTTATGAGGTGGGCCTATGAAGAGAATAACTGATAGTTAACCTTTGAGCATAACAGAACTTCAATATAGACGTAATTTCTTAATAGAAGATGAAAACAAAAACACTAGAGATCTTCCTATGCATAAACACTAATGTTTTAAAAATTCTTTCTTTAAATAATCAGTATACTTACTGGCAGTATCTGATATAATTAACCTATAAAAAGGGAGAAATAAACACACATGGTCACATCATGCCCAGTTGGTAGTAAAGTGGTAACCAAAGTCATAGTTTAAAAAGCAACAGCATCCAACATAGATGCTGCTAGACTGGGCCTTACAGGTGAAGGGAGTCACAGAGTGTCACTGTTATCATTCCAACGCTTTTCCTTTAGTTATACGAGACACCTATCACTGAGACACAAAATGGCCATCAGCATTTCTCCTAAAAGCATTTTCCCCATGCAGATAGCTATTTAACTGGTTATGTTCATCAGTGGTGCTCAACGGTGGATGTCAGCTTCAGCACTGCCTCTAAAGTAAGGACAGATGCAATAGGACCTACTGTCTTCACAAAACAAAACAAAAAAAAACCCACTCTACTAATATTTTTTTTAATTTAGCTCTGATAGTATTCACTAATATCTAGGGGACTCTCTGGAAGGAAGACAATGATAATTAGCACAATATAATGTATTATTTCAATGTTCCAGAGAGATATATACTCATAGTTTACAAAAGAAAACTGCCTATATACCCAGGCTTCAGGCAGGGAGACTACATTTGGTAAGATGCAGAGCTCTGCAGATAGCCCATGTTCCTACGTGAACAAATCTAAGGTTGGTCTGTATTTGCACAGTATAGTAGGTAGTAAGCTCTATGCCAGGGACCCTCAACAATCCATACTTCCAGAGAACACACTCTGCCATCTGATGGAAGAGGTGCACTACCAAGGGCACAGTGTCACAAGCCCTGTTTCTGCCTCTGACTAGAAATTCAGCTCAGGCTCTACTTTGACAAAGAGTCCGGTTCTCTGACTGGCTGGAACGTAATCACCAGGGATAGCAATAAACAGACGGACAGGTCCCAAGCTCTGTAATAAGCACCACGTACTAGAAAAGGTTGAAGTGAACACTCCCTTAAAATGTATCTCTGCTCACTTGATAATGCTAGTTTATGAATCTAGAATGGGAGCTCTGACTATGGTACTCATTCACTCAAATAATAATTCTGATACAAACCCTACAAGGTAATGGATCATTAACTTCTTAACTGGTTTTCTTATTAAAATATTTGTTTACGACATTCTTTAAATTCAGTTTGATTTGTTTTCAAATAACTTGATAATATATCTGGCTTAGAAAGTGGCTTGCTCCCAAAATTAATAAAGAAAATATAAAACTTCCAGACCAAACAGTAAAATCTATAGTTTAATTCCTACTGTCACTAAACATTTACTTGAAAAACATTTCGAATCTCAGAGAAGACAATTCCCCAGTTGTCTGAGTCTAGAACACAGAACAAAGAAAAGGTTAGTAAGAGGATATTATCTGTGGAACGCTTGGCATTTCAACAGTGTTCTCCTTCCTAGGGTTTGTAATTTCCACCAACGTTTTTTTTTTTTTTTTTTTTTTTTTTTGGACTGGGGATTGAACTCAGGACCTAGAGCTTGTAAGGCAGGTGGCAGTACCACTGAGGTGAATCCAGACACTTCCACCAACTCTTACAAAGGAAAGTTCCACCTGTTTCACCAGCTGCTCTCTCAGCCTGAGCCAAAAACAAACAAAAGCCCACCAGTAAAGTGATGGAATCCACTCAACTACTGGACCCTTTCTAGAATGGCCATCCTCAAGACTACCAGTATCATAGGTACCTAAAAGTCCAATTCCAAGAATTTAGGTAGAAATAAAACATGAGTTTTCCAATTTGCCATTTGTGAAAAACCATTTTTCTTATATTAATTTTATTATTCCTTTTTGGCTTCTAAAAAACAATATATGCTCTTCAAGTACTTTTGCTCTCTGAAATTCGTAATTAATGAAATAAACATACTGAACTTTTCTTCTGGGGGAAGAAGTTACTCCTGTCAGAGTAAAGAAATACACAATTTTCTTTACAGATATGGCATAATACTTTCTTGAATGTTCCTCTTCAAAATAATCAAATATTACGCTCCTGCCAGGGAAGTCTTATTACTTTATAAAGCTTTAAGTGAGTCTTTGTTTAAAAATATAGGACTTGTAAAAATACGACTTTAAAAAGTCATATTTCGGATGAGTAATTAAATTACTAAAATTACTAAAATCATTTAATCATAGTATTTACAATTTTTTACATTAACCAGCTTCAAAAATTCATATTCCATGTTGCAATGCAGAAAAATTCATAGTATAAAGCCTCTGTTTTAGAATTGCATTTCTTGTACAATTAACATAATGATTCTTCCTAGTGGCCTATTACTTTTCTTACTTTTTCCTTCCTTAAATAATAAAGACATGGTCATACTATGCGTCCAAATCATATTCCAAGTGAGAGAGAATACTAACGTGTTGGAGGCCCAAACAGAACCACATCCAGTGCCTTGAGCTGAAGTTTTTGCCTGTGACTTCGGTCACTGATTTTCAACTGGGAAATCATAAACGAAGTATCATGCACTGCTATCCTGTTCATTTAAAAAATACATACACATTAAATGAAAATATTTCTAGTACACCCATTTAAATATGTGGACAACACATTCAATACTTTATATATTAGTGATGATCACAATTAAGAGTTAATACATATGATTTGATGCTCTATCATACTTCAGTGCAAACTTAGCCACTGAAAGACTACTGTATATTAATTATTTAGTTGCTATATTAATGTTTCTTATGTTAACTTTTTGCTGTAAGTTTCTACAACTTAGAAATTCACAGTAAATAACTGGCATTTCATTACTATTTCTTAAAGAACAAAATTGGAAATACCATTAGCAGACTTTAAAAACAGTTCTCAATTTAGATCATGCCACTTTCAAAAAAACCTAAAAACTCTACATTCTAAATTACATTCTAATGTTTAACTTGCTTAAAAATTGAACAAAGTAACTGAAGTCCTAAGTTTAAAAAAAGAAGCCTTGTTGGGTTGAACTGGATCTGTGGGGAAGTTTCGTCATAAGCACTTTTGAACAATATTATTAGTAAGGAAGAAAGCAAGAACTTGTAACTTAAAATCTAATAATACTAATATAATTAACAATGAAAATAACAATCACCAATAGCTTAATTATTACTTAAGCAGACTCTGTAATATATATATATATAGTTTCTCTACAAATGAGAATATTTGTGGGAGACTGAGTAACTTGCCCAAGGTTACATAATTAGTATGAGGCAAGCTTCAAATATGCATGAGCCTAAAGACTACTCTGACACATTGTATTATTTAGGAAGGTATCAGTACCTTTGATATGGAAAAGAATTACAGAGCTCTAACTTTCCCTTTTCAAAATGCCCCCTTTCGAGTTTCCACAGATTACCTTTCCCGTATATTTTCCGATCCCAATAGTACCTCAGTTCATGAACACTTTTGTTTGTAAACAATTTGGTTCACAAACAGAAGCATATGGGCAAAGGACTACCCGCATGCATCGCTGCACCCAGTTTAGAATCTTTTCTGACATACAAAACAATTCAGAGAGAAATAGAACATAAGAAGCAATCTTATAACTGATTCTGGCAGAATCACTGCAAATTTTAACGCTGTAATATTTAAAGAATGTCAAGTTAAACAATGGAAATTTAGAATATATATAATTCAGAAAACTAACAATAGGTTCCAGGTATCAAAGAGATAAAAAAACATTACGGATTTTATTAACAGATCTATCTAGAGGTTTAAATGCTACCTTAGGAAAAAACTTGCCTCTCATTTGGTATTTTTTAGCCTGTAAAATATATAACTCATTTTAATAATGAGGCTTAAATAAAATATAAAGTATTTCTATGTAACAATTTTAAATGGTTGCTATTTTTGTTTACTAAACTCATTTTTAATTGAGATATAACTGACACAGACACTATGACTAATTGGTTGTCAATAAAAAATACCAATTAAGAAAGATCTGTGCCTCCCATGTTTATAGTGGCACAGTTTGTAATAACTAAAACTTGGAAACAGCCCATCTGCCCATCAGTTAGAAACGGGATAAAGAAGATGTGGGTTTTCTATAAAATGGAATACTGCTCAGCCATAAAGAATGAGAAAGTAGATTCAATCATACGTAAATGGGTACATTTTGAGGATATACTCCTAAGTGAAATAAGTCACACATATGCAAATACCGAATAGTTCTTCTGGTGTGAAAAAGTAAAATAGTACTCAAGATCCTAACGGGACAATTAGCAACGTGAAATAGGAAGAAAAGGACCAAAGGTGTAGAGACAGTGAGGATAGGGAAAGGGGAACAAGGGAAAAGGGAAAAAATATGAGAAAATGTAAAAATGGAATTAAAGTGCTTGAAAGTGGGGAGGGGAGAAGGGGGTGAAGGGAGGGTGGGGACAAGGGGAAAAATGAGAACCAAGACCTGGCATGTAAAGGTACAAGATCCCAGTAATGAATGTAACTGTACTGTCTACCTAGAATGTACCAATAAACTCAATTAAAAAAAAAAAAAGGACCTGTGCCTTACCCTATTAAAATAGGTGTCTTTGTGAAAATAGATCTGTATCAAATGAGTTATTTTTTTTAGCTTTACTACATAATCAAAGGTTGAACCTTTTATATTACCTAAAGATGATATAGTTGATTCACCTTGCAATTCTTAAAATTATTTTTCTTAGGAATGAAGTTTTAAGAGGCCTGGTTATGTAAATAAGAAAAACTGAATAAAACTTGAGAATACATACTTAAAAAGATTAAAGAATGGATATATTTATAATATTTCTCTTGTGCCTTCAGCTACAGAAGTAACTTGTGGATTCAGCATTCAAAAATGACATGTAATATATAAATCTCCATGAGCAGAAAAACATCTAGATAACAAAGACTCACCTGGGAAGTGTTGTCCCTTTGACATTACTGTCTCTAAAATTCTTTTCATATTGAGGAAGTTCAACAAATTCTATCAACCACTGAACGGTATCCTCAACAGTCCAATTATGAACTATAAGAGATTAAAAAAAGATGCATTTTGAACACAGTGCCTTCAGAATTAATTATTTATATATATATATATATATGCATATATACATACACACATACACACACACACACACACATATATATATATGCCGTAATTTTAGAGGAAATAAAGATGTTAGACTGAATTTTCAATTCAACTTAATCAATAATAAGTACTAAAATGGTATCTAGCAGACTTTGAGAAGCTAAAAACAGTAAGATATGCCTCCTATCATAAAGGCTTACAATCTAAAACAAAAGAAATACATAAAATCAATTAAGACAAGTACTAGCATAACAAATATAAATCATGACTGATTCTAAAATAAGTATCATTACAGAGTTTATAGAGAATGAAATATTCCACTCTTTCCCTATTGTTGAAAACTTACAAGGCACATACTTATTCAACTCTTCACCTAGCCACCCATCCATGTAATACTGTAATAAAACTTCTGAGTATCAGGTTCCAGTCTAAGCACAGGACATATGGCAGCGAGTCAGTGGTAAAATGTCTGTCTAGCATGCATAAAGCCCTGGATTTGATCCCCAGCATCACAAAAAAAGAAAAAGAAAAGAAAAGAAAGATGTCAGGATAAGCCTCTTTGAGGAGTTGACCTCAGAAGGTCAAGGAGCCATATTCTGAAGATCTAAGAGAAAAAAGTCCAATCAGAGGGTAAAGCCAGTATAAAAACTTTCAAAAATGAATAAACCAGCTGTGTTTGAGAAGCAAAAAGTAAGCGAGAGGCCAGGTCATGAAAAGACTTTCAACAAACTAGACATTTTCTTTCTAATTTCAACAAGAAGGGGAATAATCTGTTTCTAAAATATCACTCTTCACTATTAAGAATGAACTGCATAGGAAATGGAGAAAAATAGAAGACCCTTCTATACATAACCGCTCCAGCAAAAGAAGTTACTGCCTCAGTCTGTGATAGTAATAGAGGAGAGATAAATGGCCAGATTCCAGATACATTCTGGGGATACTGCTAATAAGGTGTGCTGATGAGTAGACATGGATTGGTGTACAGAGGAAATCCAACACTACAGAGATGTTAAGTTTGGACTGGAATGTTCCCAAAAGACTCATATGAAGGTTTTGTCACCAGCCCATGGTGCCACTTTAGGAATAAGGCTGAAATGGAAGGGTAGTTCATTTGGGATGTGCCCTCCGAGACCTTGGTCTCTTCTTTCACCTCCTGGCCATAAGGTAGAAGGCTTTGTTCCACCATATGCTCCCACCATGATGCGCTGCTCCTTATCAGACAACTAAAAGTAATGTGTACACCTGATCTTGGACTGGAACAAAACCATGGGCCAAAATAAACCTTTTGTCATGGAAGTTTATTTATCTCAGGTATTTCTTACTGCAATGGAAGATTAACACAAGGGGAGCCATTAAGTGGAGCAGAAAAGACTAAAGAATAGACTGGGGAAGCTAGGAGAAGTAGGTGACATTGACCAAAAGTTCTGCTTTTGGACATTTAAATGTAAATGATGTAACAGGAGTACTGCTTAGGAGAGAATGAAGGTAGGGAAAGAGTTTTTTTTGTTTTGTTTTGTTTTTGGTACAGGGGATTGAACTCAAGACCCTGCGCTTGTGAGGCAGGAGGCGGTGCCACTGAGCTAAATCCCCAGCCCCAGGAAAGAGATATTTACGGGGAATCCAGATGATCTTAGAATTAGATCACATAAAATAGTGAAGATAGCTATTAACAGATTCTAGGAGACTGGAACTAAACAAGGGACAAAATGATAACATTTTTTCCTCTGGACATTCATTTTGAATTAAGCCCTTCTGAAGTGCTTTTTAATTGAAGCCTGAAAAAAAAAAAAAAACTTACAGAGTGCTAACATGACTCTCTCCATTATGAAGATGAGGAACTGAGAAGTTAATGAGACCAACAGAGTAAATAACAAGGCTGGATTTGAGTTGTCACAATCCAACTCTACACTGCTCTGAAACAGTATCACTCAGTGACAGTAAAGATATAAAGAAGCAGTTAAATGCTGGAAACAAATCCGAGAGTTTTGTTTGCTTGGAGTATAAAGGTAATAATAAATTTATCCAAAGGAAAGGATGAGTGTATTTTGAAAAATGAAAACTTCCATATTGTCTGCATTTAATTTGAGAATTTTGAAAAACAAAAATCCTTTAAAAAAAAGTCCTTAAAGACCACACAAGAGGACACAGCAGAATGAAGAAAACAAGGGAGAAATAAAAGCAGATCTGAGAATCCATCTGTGTACAAACACATCTGAGAAAAGATAAACTACAAACAATTCTAAATTCACATTTGCATGCAAACCTAGGTTTTTACAATCTGCCTTTTTCATTGTCTTCTTAGAGAAAAAAACTTACATAAATCACAAACAATTACAAACTTCATGTAAAAATTACATGGTAAGTGATAATTTTATACTGAAAGGTCTGACTGGCTTTTGTTTTGTGTTCTTGTCATAAAGCCTATCGATGGGCCTGAGGCTGCTGTATCCATTTAGCCAAATAAATGAAGATGTGAACCAAAGGTCCAGGCCTGGGTGCTTCCACTGCATTTTAATACATTCAAAGTAGCTTTTTTACTCTTAAATTTCTTCCTATTCAAGATGAACTACACTGAGAACTGCCCTGTTTTGACTGCCAAGAAATGTACAATGCAGCTGCACCTCACACACCCACACAAAATTCTCAGCCAAAAATCAGGATAACATTCACTCTGTCATTTCTCTGATTGTTCAACAGCAAAAATCCCTGATCTCAACACCACAACACATCAAAATATTTCAATTTGCTGTGAAACAATATAGAAAAGTAAATGAAAAGTATGAAGGAATAAAAAAATAATACATATTTAAACTGACTAAATCTTAGTATAACTCTACCTAATAGACAAGTGAAGTAGTATTAAGTAGTTCTTTTTTTAAGTGAATCTTTAAGACAACAAAATTCTAACAGAACAGAATTACTTTGTGGATGAGGTTCAATTCTTTCACCAGTTTCTTTGAAGATGCATATTAAATATCATCACCATTCTCATAACTAGGTCCTGCATTTAGTATTAGCTTTTTCTGTTCCAAATACTCTGCAGGCCTTTCAATTCTTAGGACTGATCATACTCTGCCCTTCAGGGCCTGGACATGCCGTTCCCTCAGTATGAAATCCTTCTCCCTTGCCTTCTACTTCATGTCTGCCTATTTATTTTACTGACCCTACATATACATCAACTAAAATTTTAGCCCTTTGGGAGCCTTTCCAAACATAATGATATATATAATGAAAATCTATTTTTATGTTTCAATAGAGATCAAAATAAACAGAAAGAGATTTGTCTGCATAAGAAACTCTTGATGGTAGTTATATGTTTATGTATTATCCATTTCCTTATTGCCCATCTATTATTACTTCTGTACATGTGTTGTTGCTTAGGACCAGTTCCCCCTCAGAAGGCAGAAGAGAAAGGCATGGTATTCCTTTTTATAACATAGTCTGCCATTTTTTTATTAGTGCATACTGACTGTACAGAGCAATGGGCTTCACTGTGGCATTCTCAGACATGCATATGCTCTAAGCTGATCCTGTTTCCCAATACTCTCCCCAAATGGTAATTTCTACACTATTAGTTATAGTTTCTGCTTGAAATTGTGGCCAATGCAATAGCTAAGTGTCTCAGGGTAGGTTTTGGCAAATTATTTCAAGACTGAGTGAGAGAACTCTGGAATGGAAAGGGACCTGATTCATGTCCCAGCTTGTGTGACTGATTCATGGATGCATCACAGGCATACTATATAACTCTGGCTCGGTTTCTTAACCCACAGAACAATGAATGTGAGCTAGTTCATCTTTAAAATTCATTCAAAATTTTTGTTTTTATGATTACAGTGGTATCTCGGTTGATGAATACTCTTGTTGGCTAACAACTGGGGTTTGCAAACAGAAGCATTTGGTAAAATTTTGTTTTTGTTTGAGAATTCTGCATCAAGTGATATACAACCGTGGTCATCATTTTTGCACGAACACAAATGTGGTCATTCTCCCCAGGATCATGAAACGAATTAAGTTTATGAACCAAAGTACACTGTACAGTATAACAGAAGAGACCTGGTGTTTAAACAATGTTAACTAGTTAACTTAGAACAAAGTATTATAGAATACTAAGAGAAAAATGTGACTATAAGTATTCTAGAACAGCAATAAAAACTGCTGCTAACATTATTATACATCATGAATTTTGCAAACATTTTAAATAATCACTACAACAATTCCTTGAAGTAGGCAATTTTATTAGCATACTGAACTTAAAAATGTGTAATGCTTTAATTCCTAAATAGGTATATAACAATCAGTAAATGATCAAAAGTGGTTTCAGAATAATCCTGTTTCTAGAATCATTAACTACTGTGCAATAACATTGCCTCTGGTCCTGATGATCAAATTAGGCAGCATCAATAGGCAGTTTGTGGTCCCATCATGCCCAGCCTACCCTCTGATGCTGCATTTCCAGAGGGCAAGAACTTACTATCTTACCTAATATTGAGCATTAACACTAACATGCAACATTCCTTCAATATGGGCTTTATATTTTGCCATACCCTTATATAAGTTGTCACTTAACTCCCAGAATCACCTTTGAAAGACAGCTACTAGAAAGAACCTTCACTGAGAACAGCCAAGTGATCACACATACAGTCATATATGTCACATAGCTGAGTGACAGAATCTGAACTCTTAATTTGGTCACTGCCAAGATAGGTGGATTCTGATTTAAAATAGCTCCCTAACTCTAAAATTTGAAATATTTTCTCTACAAAATAAAACTTCCAGATCTACAACACTAATCATATACAAGAGTGAAATGTTATAAATGAGCAATCTGCCACCATCCAATTGGCTTAATGGACTTAGGATTCTCCTAGAGGCATCAAGTACACACTGGAACCTACAAAAGCCTGGAGACAACAAGAGTTCAGGGGAGCTCTATCCGCTCATCATCATGGGAGAAACTCCTGCAATTTGGAAATGGGACTTTACCAGCCTCAAAGACAAGATTTCAAAGAGTCAGTGGATTTATACCTGGAACAGGGCTCTGCAGCAAAGAAGGTGGTTGAGGACAGGCAAGAGTGGGGATGTGATGGTGACCAGAACGAATTTCAGGAGATGTGGGAGTATGGAGATGCAGGATTGTTTTAGTTACCTTCAAATCACTGAGACACAATACCTAACTTCCACAACTTACAGGAGGAAAGGTTGATTTTGGTTCGCAGTTTATAGAGGTTTCAGTCCACAGTTGGCTGGCTCCAAGAAAGGGCAGCACAGCAAAGGATAAATAACTCATGACATGGTGGCAGGAAGCAGAGAGAGCACGCAGAGAAGAATAAAGAAGAGAGAAACCCTTGCAGGCCACATCCCCTGTGACCTCCCTCCTCTCAGCAGGCTTTACCTCTCCACATCACAGTGGACTGACTAGTCCACTGATGAGTATCAGGCCCTAGGATAAAATCATCAATAAGGATATATATGAGGAGGGTACCATATTCGTGGATTTTCACAAGAACAGAGGCAAGATGAGGATTTTCATTTTCATCACCCTTACTACTTGCTGCTAATGGGAATCTCTGTAATAGGAATTAAAGTTCCTGATTCTGCATCAAAATAATGTCCCTTTCTTCCCTTCCTGTTTTCTACTGTCAGACCCACCACAACGTAACTCTTCTGGAACAGCAACTGAAAAACATGCACAATGGGCCCAAGAAATAAAAGCTTTTGATAGCAACAGGGTGTTAGTAATGAGAATAAAGGACTAGGAAGGCCTCCATAGCTGCCAACAGAGAGATAAGGAAAGTGGCATTCCTGTGTCCACCCAGCTAACACAACCTTCTAAAACAGACATGGATCGAGCCAGGCCTGGTGGCACACACCTGTAATCCAGCACTCAGGAGGTTCAGACAGGAGGATCACTGTGAATTCAAAACCAGCTTGGGCTACACAGTGAGTTCAAGGCCTGACTGGACAATAAGACCTCGGCTCAAAGAAACCCAAAAATAATTTTTAAAAATTTTGTAAGGCATGAACCACTGACACAGAGACACATCCGTGTACATCTAGGTTCTGACAGATAAACTGCTCTAGCCAAGACAGATCTCCTCCTCTGAATTTCTATAATGCTTACTATTTCTACCAAATGGCACATCTTACATATTGCCTTATTTTGTAACTAAATGCTAACATTTTATCTTCCCACTTTCTATGAGGTTCCAAAAGGAAAGGAGTATTGAATCCAGCATAAAGCTGCCACTTAAGTATTAGCTGAATATTTTACCAAAGACTTCCCTCATTAAGAAAAGAATTTTGTTCCTTTCATTTTTAATTGTCTACTTGCTTCCTCAAAGTTATGTGAAAGATAAGTAATACTGTTTTCAGGGTATGTCATTTCAAAGCAGCACTGGAGAGTCTTTGGTTCTAGAACAGTCACAGAGGCCCACAATGTGAGTGGCAACAACTTAGAGTTGTGTCACAGATGGTAGAATGAGAAGAAAATCTGTGAGTTCCCAGTCTACTTCCCCAAAACTACACAAACCTGACTTACATAAATCAGTGTGAAAGGTGATCATTTGAAGATGTGTTTGGTTTTGCGGGGTTTTGTTTTCAGGTATTGGGGAATGAACTCAGGACCTTGTGCTTGGCAAGGCAGGTGCAGCACCACTGAACTAAATCCCTAGTAGAAAGGTGATCTTTAAAAAACTAAAATACATGAATCTACTTGCTCCTTTCATCTATAAAACAAAATCTTATAAAACTAATACACTTGTACTAAAAATACAAAACAGCTTAGTGAAGTATCAACTCATAAATTTTCATCGTATATTTAATGTAAGTACATACTGCTCTAAAAAAATCTTTGAAGATATTTTCAAAATCATCCAAATGCCTTGGAAAAGATAATTTCTGATTATAAAGTATATTTGTGCATGCAGAGACATATTAATAATAGTAGTAGCTATGAGTTTATGAGCAATTGGCAACTTGCACTTAACTATGCTAAAAATTTCATAAATTATTTCATGAAATTCTCTCAACAACACTATGAAGCAGTTATCAGAAATGTCATAATCCTCAGTCTGTAGATCAGGAAGCTGTGGCTGAAAAATCTAAGTAATGTCCAAATTCATACACCAAGTAAGTAGCAGAAATGGGTTCCAAAACTATGGTGGACTTCAAAGCTCCAACTCTCCCCCACTCCCAGTCCTGAGAATTGAACCCTGGGCCTTGGCACTGAGCTATATTCCCATTCTGTTTTCCCTGTTTTTTGAGATAGGCTCTAAGTTGCCTAGACAGGGCTCAAATTATGATTCTCCTACTTCACCTCCCAGAGTGCTAGGATTGAAGGCATGTGCCACCACACCGAGGTTCAAAGCCCTGACTCCTAATCATCACATTCCTCCTCCTAGCCCATTCTGAGAAAATTCAAATTACAGCCAAATTTACTATCTGCTATGGCAGAGCCTGGATATATATACAATTAATTTTGCATATCATTTTTAAATAGTTCTACTTAAATTTATGATTTAAAAATATATACCATCTTAATAAAGTATTTGGTGTATCAACTTCTGATATCATAAGGCTTAACAGTAGTCAATAAGGTACAGATGGATATACTCCTTTCTAATAAAACATGAAAATATGGTTAAGTACCAAAAGATCTGGCAAGGGGGTTAGGGAAAAGAAATATAAATTAAACCTTATTAACAAAAGTAACTACATTTAAAGTTAGCTATATAAAATGTTCATGGAAAAAAGTTTTATGTTTTAAGGTTTTTCTGATACATGATCTAAAAACCTGGGAGTCTGAAAAATTGGCACGTTTATACAAAATACTGTATTCTAAAAAAATATAAATACACACTAAAATTCACCAGTTAAACTCAATTTAAAGTAACGAAATACTCGGAAATTCTCTTTACACTGACATTTATTTCTCACAGAAAAATTCATTTAACCTAACATGTAATATAGCAGGGCTTTAATAATGAATGTTTAACTAAATTCAATATGAAGATGAAAGAAAATGACTTTTTACCCAGGAGCAGGGGATATCTTTCCATTTTCTTATATCCTCTTCAATCTCTTTTTTTCAGAGTGCTATAGTTTTCAGTGTATAGGTATTTTGCTTCTTTTGTTAGATTGATTGCCAGATACTTTATTTTTTTGGATGCTATTGTGAAAAGAATTGTTTCCCTAATTTCTCTCTCAATGAGTCTGTTATTTGTGTACAAGAAGGCTATTGATTTTTGAGTGTTGACCTTGTATCCAGCTACTCTGCTGATAGTGTCAATTAAGTATAGAAGTCTTTCGGTGGAATTTTTTGGGTCTTCAATGTAGAGTATCATATTGTCAGCAAATAGTGACAGTTTACCGTCTTCCTTTACTATCTTTATTGCTTTAATTTCTTAATCAACATAGTGAAAATGGCCATACTACCAAAACTGCTATACAGATAAAATGCAATGCTGACTGAAATTCCAACAGTATATTTCATAGAACTAGAAAAAAATATTCCAAAAATTCATTTGGAACCAGAAGAGACCTACAATAACAAAAGCCATCCTAGGTAACGGAGACATGGCAGCAGGTGTAACAATTCCCAATTTGAAACTATACTACAAAGCCACTGTGATAAAAACAGCTTGGTACTGGCAAAGAAACAGACTAGAGGATCACTGGAATAAATTGGAAGATACAAAAACAACTCCAGATGTACTCAGCTACCTCATCTTTGACAAAGGAGCCAAACATCCTCAGTGGAGGAAAGATAGCCTCTTTAATAAATGGTGTTTCTTTTTTAAAAATTTTTTTACATTGAGTTTATTGGTACATTTTAGGGATACAGTACAGTTACATTCATTGTTGGGATCTTGTACCTCTACATGACAGGTCTTGGTTCTCATTTTTTCCCCTTGTCCCTGCCCTCCCTTCACCCCCCCTTCCCCATTTATAAACACTTTATTTCCATCTTTTCATTTTCTCACATTTTTTCCTTTTCCCTTATTACCCTTTCCCTACCCATCCCACCTTCCCTACACCTTTAGCCCTTTTCTTCCCATAAAATAAAAGTGGTGCAGCATCCAAAGTCTTTTTTAGAACAAGGTATGATACAAATAAATCCAACACACACATATGTAAAAAATATAACTGTAATAATAAATATAGCAAATTAATTAATACCACAAATAAAACTATTACAATAGACTTTTTTAAATAAATAAATAAATAAATAAATGGCGTTTCTAAAACTGGATTTCAAACTGCCAAAGATTAAAACTAGACCCCTATCTTTCACCATGCACTAAACTAAAATCCAAGTGGATTAAAGATCTAAATATTAAAAAGGGACACTAAATCTGCTGGAAGGTAAGTTAGGCAGAACTCTTGAAGACATTGGCATAGGAAAAGACTTTATGAACAAATCCTCAGTAGCATGGGAACTAGCACAAAGAATCAACAACTGGGATCTCATCTTATTGAAAAGCTTCTGCACTGCAAAAGAAACCATCAACAGAACTGAGAGACAATCTACAATGTGGGAAAAAAATTTTACCAGCTGCTCCTCAGAAAAAGGACTATTATCTAGAATACATAAAGAACTCAGACCTGTCATGTAAAGGTACAAGATCCCAATGATGAATGCAACTATGCTGTATACCTAAAATGTACCAATAAACTCAATGAGGAGAAAACAAAGAAAATAACATTTTAGTATATGTGCTGCCGAAGTGAGCATGAAAATAACTTTTTAATGCACAAATAAGGTGAAGAAGTTTCAGGCCTCTCGTTCAATTTCAGTCAGTTTTATGGACTCTGCACCATCCCTGATGAGGGAGACGTCACATGATCAGCTGCGCAGAACAGTCACAACAGACTTATCTATGGAACCACTCCAGAATGTGAGGCCTTCATCTGCACATGAGCGATGTTTCCATAACTGGACTAAATTCCTACAGTATGCTATCTGGTACCTAAATCCACACCCTCAACTCACACAGTAGTTATTACACCAGTACTTTTGTTTATGACTTCCTTCCCTTGTTATCATACAAGAACTGTGTCTAATTTTTAGAGACAATGGGTAAACACCAACAAACATCTGAACATTCAGAACCTAAAATCACCAGGGTGTTCAATGTTCTCTGAAGAAAGACTTTTAAGGACCCTCTTTAAAGGACCCAATTTCCAGCCCCAGTACCTAAAAAACAAACAAAGAGAAAAAAAAAAAAAAAAAAAAAAATTTACATTTACTACCTGCTCTGCTCTACTATAAAATGCAATTTTATTATTACTTAAAGGAAACATACCACCAACACCTAGTCCTATGAAGATGGTGAGGGATAATGAAGACCTAGCTTAAAAATAAAAATCAGATAGCACTGAATCCTACAATCTTATGACTATTCTGAATGATTAACTGACAAAATGTATATGGAAATGACTCTTATAAATATGCTCTACAAATGTAAATTATTCCCATAATAATATAACAAGTATAGGAACAGAAATACTGTATCACTAAAGAAATTCTAGAATGTTTTTTCTTTTAAAAATGATTCAGCAGAAGCTTTAACTCAATGGCTGCAATGGAATTAGGTGTTTAATCAAGTTTTCCTAAATAGTCATTATGGATGTCACTGAAGAAATTTATCACCTTAGAAACAGAGTAGATAAATCTCTAGTTATTTCTTCTTTCACCTGACACCCAGCTTTCTTCTCATCCTCCCTTTTCTTTAAACACTGAACAAAGGAATTAAAAAAGTATTTCACATCAAATGAAGTTAAATTCTTTAAGGACAAAGTTTCCTATTTATTTCTGTGTCCTCGACATGTCAAAACTATAGCATACTAAACAAGTGTGGAACAGCAAGCACATAGGAAGAACTAAATATTTGTGGATGGATGAGAAAATGATTCTGTTAACCAGGGATTCCAAGAAAATATCACCTTTTGCTGATTCTTTTTAACCTTTTTTTTTTTTTGGTACCAGGGATTGAATTTGGGACCTTACGCTTGCAAGCAGGTGGTGGAACCACTGAGCTAAATCCCCAGTATTGGTGGTGTTTCTAGATAAACTAACCAACTTATTCAAAAGTGTAACTACCATAAAAAAAGGTCACCATGCTATTTTCTAAAGAATAAATTTAACAATAAGAAAATATACTTCTAAATTATAGCTTTACAAATGTTTGCTTTAATTTTCTGCCATGACTTTTTTTTTTTTT
Organism: Fukomys damarensis; assembly: GCF_012274545.1. Lineage (NCBI taxonomy): Eukaryota > Metazoa > Chordata > Mammalia > Rodentia > Bathyergidae > Fukomys > Fukomys damarensis. The sequence goes on along the minus strand of NW_022900947.1, from coordinate 19,659,787 downwards.
TCCTCTTAAAATTTGGTAGTATTTTTCAAAAGATTTTCTGCACAGGATATCTGAAACTCCTTCACTCAGCAAATACTTAGCACATAGTAATTACTACTGAGCAACAAATAAAATAAACAAAACATTAGAGTCAAGGAATAATAATGACTAGCAGAAAGCAAGATGTAAGAAAATGCATTAACATTTAGAGGAAGTTGAAGAACAACAAAATGAACACAAAAATCTCAATTTTAAAATCCCTTCTTTCTAAAGGGTACTAAATTAAATGATCCTAGAAACTAAGATTTCAGTGCTAGTTGTCACACAATATTCAGGTCAGAAGAGTTTATAGTGTACTAAAAATCTGTAAATCCTCATTTCTTTAAGAATAAATACATCCAGAACCAAATATTTAGCTCAGTGGTTCGACCGCGTGCCTTGCAAGTACAAGGTTCCAGGTTCAATCCCCCGTACCAAAAAAAAAAAAAAAAAAAGAATAAATGCATTCATCAATTCCAATGACAGAAACATTTTCAAAGTGATTTTACTAAGAAAATTTACTTCTGCTTTATCTCCAATTACATGACTTTTTCTGGCACACTTAGCATTTAAAAATGTAATAGTCCATAAACACTATTAGCTACAGCTACTTGGTAAGTAGCATTTTCCAATTTAGGTTTTACTTAGTATATACAATGGCAGTTTAATATTACTAATGGTAAAACAACTTCTAGAAAAATTTCACTTAATTGTTAGAATTGACACAATGATTAAAATATTAAGTTATTAAATACACTCCTCATTCACAGAGAACTTCTGTCGATGGCTAGAGTTTTATATGAGGGGGAGAAATGTGAATAATGTGCTTCAGTAATAAAAACAAAAATTCACAAAAATGGACTGATTTATACAAAGTCCTGGAATAGTACTCATTCAAGTGTTTCCAGGGCTTTTTCCAAATTCATCACCCAAAATTCATTTCAAAAATCTTTCAATTGCCGAAAAGTAGTCAAGTCCCACACAAGGATGAGAAGGGAAAGGGTGGCCAGAGTCTGCACAGTGTGGATACTGGGGAAGCAATCGTACACAGAGACCACGTGAAGCAGGGCATGGAGTGTGTAGCAGCCCAATGGGGACAGGAAACCGATTATAGACGGAGGCAATGAGTAATAAGTCAACATATTGAAGGCAAGAGGGCCAGGTTTTTCGCTGTCAGTGAAGGGAGGCACAAATGAGGAAAGAAGCTACACTACAATTAACCTAGTAGTGTTTGACTGAAACTGGAGGTATCAAATATTAGTTCAAATCATAGTGTTTAATACAGAGAGAGAGATATATCAGTTTTGTGTATGGATTTATTAGCTCTGTCCACTGAGAAGGGCCAGGAAACAGTATGACAGTTAACAGATCCTGTGGACTTCAGTGAGAAACACCCAAGTAAACTGGATCAGCATAGTCCTAGGTGTGGCTAACGGGATTCACTGAAGACAGAAGACACACACTGGGTGTGAGTGACACCAACCGACAGGCTTGCCGCCTGAATGGGATAAAAGGTGAACGGAGAAGAAAGGCTCACTTTTGTTTCTTCTGAGGAGCTCCAACTTTCACCTTCACCTTGGATTTGTCTATTGGCTTCCAGCATAGGCCCTTTGGCCTCTAGACACAGACTTCATGAGATACTACAGTGAAATCCTTCCAATCTCCCTTTTGCATTTTTTACACCTGACTCTTTGGGTGGTCGCCAATCTTGCAAATTCTTATAAATTTATCTTGCATTAAGTCTATTTCTCTAGTAAATGCTGACCTGAACAGTCTCTGTAACAACCAATATTCTTGCTGAAATCTAGCTTTTAAATACCACCAACTCTTGCTTTCTAGTACTCAAATCTTGATTTTTAAAATACAACCTCAACTAAAAGTATCAGAACTCCTCAGAGAAACTGTTGTGTCCAGAACTGAAACTGAGAAATAACAAAAATGAGTCTAAAAAGTTTTTGTGCCAGAAAGGAAGGCCTCAAAAAAATGACAGAAATATATAAAAGGAAATGAAAGCAGTTTGTAAGGTGTTTAACCAAATTTAGGACAACTTGAGTATAAAAATAATAATGACAGTAACAAAATAAAACACAATGAAGTAGAAAACCAGGAGTTTACAATGATATAAATCAGTAAATCTCAAGTTCACTCTTCAGCATATTACAATATTTTGAGACATGGTATTTCTCTAATTTGTAGTATCTGTTCCACCATCTTCACAAGACAACAGGTTGATAATAACCTTTATTTAAATCTGTTATGGTAGAATGCCAACTAAGAAATAGAAGAAATTATGGAATTCAAAAAAATTTCCATTGATTAGCAACAAAATAATAATGCAAGCAAGAATGCTCCATGAGGATTAAAACTAATGGGTAAAAGTGATATGAGGAATGCAGTATTTCTTACAATCTCCAAGTATTAATTACAAAGGTGATAAAAGAACATAATAGTTACTGAAATACAGTAGAGACTAGCTTCATCAGGTTACCAAAGTAACACAACTGGTGGTTAAAAAAAAAAAAAAATTAACATCATATGTCCCATAAAAAGACACAATGAAAATCTTTTCTGTGACAGTTTCTCCATCCTAAAATGCATAACCTGGATCTAAATATGTGAATATATCAAATAAAGTCTAATTTAGATACATTCTACAAAACGGCATTTTTGAAGATCACTAGCCAAAGTCAGGAAAGCCAAGGAAATACTAAGGAATTTCTCCAGATTTAAGAAGATTACAAAGACAGGACAACCAGTTCTAGTGCATAATCTGGTACCCTTGGCTATAAAAGTTCATCATCAGGGCAAGTTACACAATCTCTGAACAAAATATACACAGGAATTCTTGTCCTGCAATTTTTCTCTAAATCCGGACTCAATTTTTTTCTTTTTTCAATTTCTATTATTTATCAACCTCTTTATTACTTTGTAGTTTGTGATTTTCAAGGAAAAAATGGTAATCTTTTGACAACACTAATAATGACAATAGCAAATGCAAGCTTTTTTAGCAATCAATCGGGGTTCTAAGCTCTGTCTACTCATTAATTCATGTAATCCTCAACATAACCCTCTAAAATGAGTATTATTATTAGTTATATTTTACAAATAGAAAAAGTTAGGGACAGAGAGACTAAGTTAGTTGTCCAAGGCCCCAAATCTAGTGAGCGTTATACAGAGATGTGAAGACAGGCAATCAAGTTTCATGCTCACTCACTGAGGAATAGTATCTACCTCCAAAAGGGTACTTCAAGTTGATGTTTCTCAAGATACCTGTAACTAAAATTTGAGAGGCCACAGATCCCATAATAGTTTACTCCTTGGCTCAATATTTATCTAGTAACAAGTTGAAAAGATGTTAAGTTCCAAACTCACAGTATTGGAAAGCTTCTAGTATGGATTTATGATACGTATCTAGCAAAATCTAACAAACCACTATAAAAATATTCATGATATTTTGAAAACTAGACTTCAATCTGAAAATTTAGCTTGACTTTTTAGAAACATGATGATTACACTGGTTTAAAGTATTAAAACATTTCATCTTTACTACTTCTCAACTTTCATAGGTTGGAGTTGAAAACAATTTTCTCTCACCTGTTTCAAATTATTTCCTTTCTTAATTATTTATTCAGTAACTCCCAGTTCTATCCCTTTGTATTTTTTTGTTTGCTTGCAAATAACTTACTTTCCAGATCTAGAAATGCCCTGTTGTAATTTTTTTTTTAAGGCCCTGGTTATGCCATTGAGGAAGAAAGTAATTTTGCTTAGTCTGGTGAAAGTATTGGAGACAAGCCAACAAGTTTGTACCACACAATTAAATTCAGAGTACTTCTTAATTATAAACCTCCTCTTCTATTTGTTATTCCATGCAAATAAAATGCTTTACTTCTAGGAATTAATGATTACTTGCTGTAATGGAAGTACCAACAAACCAAAAATGGTAGAATGGCCTCTAAACCCAGCCTAACCAATTTACTTGAAAAATAAATTTTATATGTTAAAAGAGACATACAAAAACCTATTTATGGCTTAAACATTCATCAGTCTAAATAAACACTACTTATACAAATCACTAACGATTTTTCAGAGACTTCTGATTCTTGCTTCCTCTTAATATAATGAAAAATGCTTCTGACATTGAATCCATTTTTTTAAAAAATACTAACTAAATCTTCCACTAACAAATTTAGAAAATGAAGATACAACTGAGAACTATAAATATATCATTCCTTATAGTAGTGTAAGTCACATAAAAATGTTACTGTTAGGAGGATATCGTAACGTCCACCTGTAATACTCCTAGCTCAGGAAGTTGGGTCAGGAGTAAAGTTCAGGCCAGCCTTGGCAATGCAGCAACACCCTAACTCAAGATAAAACATTTAAAAAGGGCCAGAGCTAAAGCAGTTGAATGGTATATGCAAGGCCCTGGGTTCAATCCCCATTAATTGCAAAAAAAGTATTATTTTTCCTAGATTTGGTAACAGCAAGAAATTACTATAACTACATACACTATAACTACATTACTACAATTTACTAAAACCTTCATCAAGAAATGCTCTCCCAGATAATTCTCTGGGTGCCTCCACAAAGCTTAATTATACCCACTGACTTTCTAATTTTACAGTTGCTCCTTTTCCTTCGAGAGCAGAGCACCTCAGTAACCCAAACTCAGTAACTCTAGTACAGTACGAAGCTACAGAATGCAAAAACTTTCCACATTCTTATAAATTAAAGTATAACTGTAGCTGATATTACTTATTACTCAAAGATGATAAATACTATTTGCCCCTGGGAGTGTTTAGGACATGTGCCAATAAACTCTCACTCCTTGAATTTACAGATATTTGGAAAGCATCTTTTTCTCAAGATTGCCACACTAACTCCATATGGACAATACCTTTGTTTTGCAACCTTAAATTCATTTTTTTCCTCCTCCAAGGATGCTTTTTAATGTGCAAAATTTCAGTTTTCACAATACAGGCATGTCCAGTGATAGACAGGCCTGGGTGAAGTCAGCAGGGTCTCACCTTGTCGGGGTAAAATGTCAGGCAATATTGAAATGTATAATAGCCAGGAATATTTTGGATTCCAATGGTGGGAGTTATACACCCATGAGAAAATTTTATCTATAGTCTACAAGTCTTAAACTTCAAGTGTAAAGAACTGAGACTTCAGACTGTTCTGAAAGAATAGCTGTATTTTGTATCATATGACATGCTGCCAGGTCCTACCTGCCCACCTATCCCTGCATCCAGAATTACCTTTTCAGGTTGTCCTCAATCTGTTCTTCTCATGTCTACTTTGTCTTGCTCCTCAATCTGTAATAGCTAGATGGCTGCTGAGTACTCTTTCTCCCTCTGCCTTCTTCTAAGACAAGCTTCCTAATTGGCTGGGGGTCAGAGTAAGGGGTCTAGGTAAAGCCACATGATCTCAGTTACTTCTCGACATTTTCCTAATAACAGCAGAAAGAGACAACTCTTATTTCTCTTTGGTCATGATCCTGAAAAAGAGGTAAGCCTGTAACTACTAAAAGTCACAGAGCTATTCTTTAGGAAACAGCAAGAGAAAATAAAATCCAGCAGAAAGAGATAAAGACATGACTAGAGTGGACTAAGAGCCTGACTCTACACCTGTATCTTCCTGTTAAATAAGGATAGTTTTTATATTAATATAGTTTGATCCTTTCCTTTACCAATGAACTGGATCATTTATAATATATAAACATACTGTAAAACTTCCCATCTTTTAAGATATAGAATAATTCTCTTCAAACTTATCTACCTTCAGGTATCAGTCCTATAACTTCTCCTTTTGAAAGTCAATAATATTTGCAGTCTTCACTTCCTCTTTAACCCACTTCAGTTAGACTTTTCACTTCACCACTACTGTGCAACTTCTTTTGTCAAAACCATCAACAGCTTTAATCTTTATTTCTCTAGTCCAATGGTGAGGTCTCAATTGTATCTCATCTGAATTTCTGGAGTATTTGACACTGGCTGTGCCCTCTTTCTTAAAATATGTTCTGCACTCAGCTTCCAGAACCAGAACTCTTGCCAGTTTCCTCATCTCTCACTTGCCATTTCTTCTTAGTGTTCTCTCCTGAATCCTCCTCTGCTTCTTGACCTCACCACCCTCAGTCCTCTACCATCTTTATGCATCATCAAAAAATCTCAATCACTATTTTTCACATTTTTAATCATTACTGAGCCTGTTCAGTTTTTTTTCCCCTAGTCATCACTGTCCACCACCCTGTCAAATTCTAATGCCATAGGTACACACACCAAGGATTTCTTATCCCTGATTCCCACCATTACCCTGAATTCAACTGCACAGCAAATTCTGTCAGCTATTTTTTCTGAATACATCATTAATCAGACCTCTCTGCTACCTCACCTTCACAAGATCACCATCACCTCACCAGCACACTACGTCTCAAAAGTCTCCCACTCTACTCTTGACCCCTTCCTTAAGAATCTAGTGTCCACTCAATAACTATACTAATCTTTTCAAAAGATAAATTATATCACTCCTGCTCAAGACTCCTAAATGGAGTTATACTTACAATATACTTTAATTATAATAAATCCTACTTTCTCTTTTGGGCCCTGCAAGGTCCTAGGAGATCTGGTCTGTTTTGTCTTCCTGATCTTATTAATCTCTTCCCCATCCTTCCCATCCTTTACTACCTTCTAACTATATTGTCTGTCTTATAGTCCCGTACATACTTTGAGGTCATGCAAGCATCAGGGCCTTAAACTTGGTGGTTCCTAAACCAGGAATATAATTCACCTGTATGTTCCCCTGGCTTACTACCTATCATTATGCAGCTCCACAATCAAATACCTTTTCTTTGAGTTTTTCCAAGAATATATTATGAAATAGCACCTGACCTACCTGGTTACTATGATGTTATCCTGATTTTTTTTTTTTTTTTTTTTTTTTTTTTTTTTTTTTCCTGGG
>NW_022900947.1:19611974-19652662 GCF_012274545.1 Fukomys damarensis | reverse complement strand
GGTTTTTTTCCTTTTTTTTTTTTTTTTTTTTTTTTTTTTTTTTTTGTACCAGGGATCAAACTTGGGTCCTTCGATCACACTTGCAAGGCAGGCGGTGGAACCACTGAGCTAAATTCCTGGCCCTATCCCGATTTATTTTTATCCCATAACTTATCTACAGCCAACAGCTGTGTGGTGTGTATGAATTTATACAGAACCATATACATTCAAACTAGTTGACTGTCTCCCTAAAAGTGTTAACTCCATAAATGAGGAAGGACATCTATTTGTTCACTATTGCATCCCAAATCTAGAATAATGCCTGCCACATATAGAACTAAATTCTTGATAATGAATGAGCAAGTTAATCTGATTTTTGTCACTTGAAATCAATCAAATCATTAGTAATCAAGTATCCTTACAACAAATTTCTCATTTCTTGAGATAATTTGAGTCACTATCTCTTGCCACACACAACGAAAGAGGACTTACTACAACAAACTGCTCAATTTTTAAAAATAAAGGTCTATAGGAAAAAAATGACACAATATAATTTAAAGCCACTCAACAAAGCATGATGAACAATCAGCTATGCCCAGAAATTTATTGGGCATTTATTTAGTTTTGTGATAAATTCAGCCTCCAATACTAAATGTAGTTATTTCTCTAAGCTTTTCTAAAAACTATTCAACAAATCTAGACCTAGTCTTAAAATATATGTTGACTTAGAACTTAATGTTCCCTCTTTCAAAGATTCCAATTACACATTTAAAAGAATCTAATGTCATGGTCAGATTCGTGCAATTAAGCATGCTCATTAAAAACAGATGAGATAATTTACACAACTGTCATAGCTTATCATCTTCAGCTATCTCACACTGCAATCTAGGTTATGCTTACCTTTGCTAAGGTCACAGGTTCTGGATCAGTGGGTGTGCAGCTACTACACAGAAACCTATTATTATTCACTGTAGGAGAGCTGTAGAACTATTGTTAAAATTCTGCCAAAAAATATTTGGTACTGGTAAAAACATGGAAAATGATGTTAGAATTCCATTTGCCTGCAATATATATAATTGAGAAACCAAACAAATGCATACGCCAATTTATAAGGTAAAGAATTTCTTGGGACTCCCTAATTACTTAGCCCTCCATTTTCCCCTTTCCGATCCCACCCCCATCCCTTTCCAAAAAGTTTAATACGTTGTTTAACGAGGGCTCGTACTCAAATTCTTCACTGGAAATAAATTCTATAAAGCAACTGAAAATGGTTAGTGACATGTCTGAGTCACTATCATCTGCTGCTCTTCATTCATCAATGAAGAACTGTTTTGTTAGTTTCTTGCCTGAGCTTACATTTTTATTAACCTAACAAAATCTTTTCAATCCATGAACCAACAAAATTATCCAAGAAGAAAACAGATGCTGATGTTAAATGGAAGATGTTAAAACCAATTCCTACACATATTTAAAAAAAAAAAACAAAACTTCCTGAATTGAATTGTTTAGAGTGCTTCCCCTACCCCGCTTTTTAGGCACACACAGATCTACCAGTTCCTGTAACAAAATCCCTTTAGTTGATTGTGCTACCCATTCAATTTCCCTAAATTTTCTCGCTTTTCCCTAAAACAGGGTGTTGCCCACTGTTTCTACTTTATATCTACTCATTGTCTCAACTTTTTAAAAATTATGATGCAATACATATAACACAAATTTTACCGTCTTAACCCCCCCACACACTTTTTTGGGGGTACCAGAGTTAAATTCAGGTCCTTGTGCTTGCAAGGCAGGCGTTGGGACCACTGAGCCAAATTCCCAGCCCTTAACCCATTTTAAGTATGTAACCTAGTGGCATCAAGTATATCCACATTATTATGCTATCATGACCACAATCCATCTCCAGAACTCTCATCTTGCAAAACTGAAATTCTATTCAAAGACTGTAATTCTACTCTAATTAATTGTAATTGTCTAATTAATTGTAACTAACTGTAATTCTAACTGAAACTGCTATTCTAAGTACCTCCTATAAACAACTACACGGTATTCATATCTCTACGTTAACTTGTTTCATTTAGCGTAATGTCATCAAGGGTCAGCCATGTTGCACTTGTCAGCACCGCCTTCCTCTTTAGAACTAAGTAATATTCCTCTGTATTACATTCCACAATTTTACTTATCCATTCATCCATGATGGGCACGTGAGTTACTTCCACGTAAAAATCTTGTTTTCTTTTTTTTTGTCCTTGTTCCCCATTTCAATGTTTAAATTAATTTTCTAAGGGTTATCTAATGACCTTTTTTCTTGCTGAGTCTAATCATTTTTCCATGTATCATATTTCTCTTATTCAACTATTAGCCACTTTTGTCTTTCCTCTATCTTCTACTATTTGGGGATGGGAAGGTGGTGGAGAGGGAGCAGAAAATAAATTCTTTAAAAACAAATTATACAATGTAAAGAGAATATAAAGTGAAAGATGTTAATCAGCCAGGAAAAAAAAATGAAGCTGAGGTTTGAGCATGAACAAAATATACATGAGATCCTTAATAATAGCTATTAAAGATAAGCAAAGGAAGAAACAAAATCAGTCACAGGACAAACACAAAACCTCTGCTCAGGAATACATGTACTCTTATAAGGGAGGCCTAAAAATTACATTCCTCATGAGGACCCACGACAGAGAGTTTGTACTATGTCAGGTCATGTCCTCAACTTTTCAACTTACCCTATTGAAAATACTCTCTTCTCTCGATGTTCATGACACTGTCCCTTCCTGATTTTCCTTCCATATCTCTGAGGCCCATTACTGAATTCATCAGTCAACTCCTGGCTTTATTACCAGTATTCTGACAAGGCTATTCTCTTTTCTTTTCTTTTCCTTCTATTCATGAATTTTCAAATCATATAACTGGAACTATTATACCTTTACGTGAGTGAATCACAACTCTGTATTACTAATTTTGTTTATGGAGCATAACCATTACAAAGCTATAAGATAGGAATGATGAACACTTCTTTGTTTTTCTGACTATATGGTAAGGAAAAAGTTAATGATGAAAGTAAAAACAAAATTTCTTCCAATGAGATACTGACCTCTTCTGTGCCATTTTATCAGACTAATCCAGACTCAGAACTTCAACATAATAATTAAGTAGCTAATATGAAACACTATGAAATTTTTAAAAATATCTAAGTGGTCCATTATTTTGAACATTGTGGAATAAGCCACGCTCAAGGAAGAGAAACTGAAGATTATCCACATGTTAGGGGAATCCTCACTGAGGACCTCTTATGAAGATCTTACCTTTAAAATATGAAACCAGATGAAAAACTTAAAGACTATAAGAGTTATGTGATTTCACCCAGACTAATCATCCAGAGTTAAAAGATTTCTATATACAAAATATATACACAGAGTATGTATTTTATGCTACATTTTATCATGCATTTCTTCTGTACTATGTATTTATATATGTGATATGACATATGTATATAGATATGTACTTCAGAAGAACAGAAATGTTATACTTTTTAAAAATGAGCCAAGCTCATATTCAAATTGAAAAGCCTGGCTAACACTTACAAATTTCTTTTTTGTTGTTATTTGAAATTTGTTATTTCTATTACAGTTGCTTCTAAAATGTAGTTTCGTTTGTTTGAATAGGAAAAAAGAAATAAGTAAGCCTGACTTGTTTGACAACAAAAAAGAAAAGCTTTTTAAAATTGACTCTTTGAAAAGAACAATATTATCAACAAAAAAAGATTTTATTCAAAAGCAGAATAAAAAAATATTTATTTCATGTGAAGTAGAATTTTATATAGTGAATCTCCTACTATAACATATACTTGAACATCAAGATCGTATATCCAGAGTCCCTCTTCCCCACTCCCTTCCCAAACCAAGGAATGCCAGAGCAAAATTCAACACATAACGATATGCAACTGATTCCCAAATGTTGGGGAAAGGGCAGAAAGGAAGTAAAGAAAAATATGGTGTTAAAAAAGCCTGCTGTTTTCTAGATAGTCCATCACAAACAGTGAAAACTGGACAGTCCTTATTTTTACCTTCTGCAGAAGGTTCTGTTACTGTACTCCAAACTTGAGGTATCCCTTGAGTCTGTGAACATAGCAGAGGAGAAATGTAGAATAATTCAGGTGTACAGAAAATCATAGGCAAATTCACAAACAATCTTAATAGTGCTTCCTTAAGTCATTGGAAATCCTCATATCATTATATAGTGGATAACTTGTTATATCAGAAAAATAGGCTCAAAACATTTATTTCATATGTTCCTACAGAGGAGAAATGGTCAAATTTTCTAGAGTACAGAGAGAAGTGATAGGCAGTTTATTTAGTCTTTGCATGTTCTTTTGAGGTGATCTCCATTTCAGAGTAAAACAAAAACAGTCTATTTTTTTAAAAAAAGACAGTTGTCTCACAGTGAAGTATATTTTACAAATTAAAAGGTCATAATTAATCCTGGCAAATTGGTATGTGTAATAAACCACATCGCCAACAGTGAAGTGCCCTGGAGAAAAAGAAAATGAACATCAATATTCCAAGAGAAAGAGAAGTAGGAAAGAAAACCAAGAAAACCAAAACAAGCTTCATGAGTAGATCTGAAATGAAAGGAACAGAAACACTGAAATGCTAACATGGAATCATAATTAAGACTTCTCAGCACTTACTTGAGTGTTTTAACTTCATCTGGATAATTTTATAACTCAAAAGCTTTTTATTATAAAAAATAAAAGGCACATTTAGTATTTAAAATCAACTCATTAATACAGAAGTGTTTGCCTAATGCATAAACTGATCAAGAAATGGTTATGCTATTTTCATAGCAAAAGTTACAAAAAATTCTCTTAAATATTAGTTAATAGAGTAAACGAACAATGTTTGCATCACCTATACTTTACACAGACTCTAACTACAAAATACCTTTTGTTAGTGGTACAAATGATGACTTTGGACATTATGAAACCAGACTCTACCTCAAGAACAGGCCTTCCCTTATATAAATTGCTTTCTGTGGGTGATGAAAACCCAATATTCTATTGATGTCTCTTACTGATAATAAGAGCTTCTTCTAAAACTAAAAAATGTAAAAATAATGTATGGAAGATGAAAATAATTAAAATATAATTTATTAAAACAGCACAAGCATTTGCAGCATATTAACAGGTTGCATCTTTTTAATGTGCTATATTACAAATATCCAGAGCTACTAATCCAGGAGGAGTGCTTTCCAGTGAAGAGATAACAATAGATGAAAAGTAAATGTCCCCTAATGCAATTCCCCTGGGCTTCCTTAACCTCTGAAGACAGACAGATGTCCTTTTCCTGCTATTATCCCACAATTTCTTCTATATAATCTCAATTACAGATCATAACACATCCGTTTAATGACTTGTTAACAGATCTTTCTTTACCAGTAGACTGTGGACATGTGGAGGACAGAACACATTCCTCACCTATGTATCCTTAGTATCTAAGACAATGCTCTATTCATAATAAACATTTAATAAAAAATACTTATTGTATGAAAATTAAATGAATTCCCTCAAGCCCAGTGGGTCCAAAATCACAAGGAGTAAAAACCTTGAATTTATTCTACACACAAGGGCAAGTTCATCCAAGTCTTTGCTTAAAACATTTCTCAGAAATCATTATACTTTATTTTTCTATACGATATTAGACTCAATGGTGGTCTGCCTGCCTATAATGAATCCATCTTCCTATAACTCTTCCATATTACATGACTCTCTAAAATGAGAAGCTCCAAGAGCTTCTAACATTTTGTGTGATAATAAAAACGTTAGATATACTACCACCTCCCAAGCACGCAATAATTACTATTAATTAGTAATTGCTACAATAATATCCTTCTTTGTTACTGAGACCAGACAAAAACCAAACATCCTTAATAAGTGCCCTAGACGGCCACTATGAATTGATCAGCACTAGTACATGAGTGGACTCTTAACTGCCTCTCATAAGAGCAGGTTTAAACATTGTCCCCCTCTGTGACTGATCACTATTCTCCAGCTCAATCCACTTCCAATACCCCATAAACAGGCCATGATCACAGAACTCTAAGAACCAAAGATAACAGACACTCTGAGTGCTAGGAACTGTTCCAAGTACTTCACATAGAACTCATTCCATCTCAACAACCTATGTGGCAAACAACTTCATCCGCACTTAACAGATGACAGGTTAAACACTTCATATTAATAGCAAAAAACAAGTATTAAAAGTGACTTATCTCACATACAGTAAAAGTGACTAATTTCTGGTTGTAAATGGGCTTCTTAGCATTTATATACAATTATACCTACTAACTGACTCGTGTTAATATGTTAATCTATATATGCCTCTTTCTCATTTCTAAGAAAATTCTACGCCTTTTAAAATCTTGCTGAGAAGTCATCTCTTCTTTGAAGCCTTCCCCATAACAAACTGTCCATTCTTCTAAACTTCTAAAATAGAACCGCTTATGAAGGATTTAACCAAACATTGTATTACTATTTAACTTTCGAACTGTGAATATGCAAAATAGTGTTAAGCTCTTGGGCTGAAAAGCTTTACCTGCCTTGTATCCTACTAGTGACTATTACTCCATACTGTAAAAATACAAATAAATATTTTGTTGATGGCTGCCATAAAAATAATGTTACCTTATTTTCTGCAAGGCTTATGTTTTGTGTTACTCTGCTGATGATGCTAAACAATATGCACTGATCCATTTACAAATTTTTTTCATTTTAGCCTCTATGTAAAAACCAATCACATATACCTAAAAGAGCCAGTAAATTTTATCATTATTTGGAAACCCACTTGAAATTTCATAACCAGAAGAAAAACACTGGATAAAATGGGCCTATATAAAGGAAATATTTATAATTCCCCTCATTCTTAGGAAGTTGACATCCATGGTCAAGAATTTTTCCTTTATATTTCCTTTTATGCAATGTTTACAAAATTTTTGCTGTCCTAACAGAAAGAAAATATTCATGATTACTTTTTATCTAGGCTTTATATACACTTAAAGACAACCATTTTTAAACACCTACAATTATCTTGATTTCAAAATAAAATCTTTGTAAGAAAAAAAATGAAACCCTCCTAATTCCAAATATCGGTTTAATTTGTAAAGGCTAAATTTACATAATTATCTTAGGTAAGAAGACACCCATGCTGATAGAAAAATTACCTCACAGTTGTCAAGGCTTTTAATCTATCATAGTCACTAAATGTTGTACATAACAAATTATTTTCTATCTACACTTTCCTTTATTAGGTATCTTGCTACTATGTACAGTAATTCCCACAATTCACACAGTTTATCCAAATCTACCTGAAACTTACTATTAGTTTTTTTTAAATGGGTTTTATTTATATTGGACTATTGCCAAATGCAACTTGACTATGTATTCTATCCACACACAGAAAAAAAATGGCATTCAGGTCACCACTGAAATTTTTCTGTGAGGTCAGAATCAATTTCTGTATAACATAATATTGCTTTTCTTCCCAGATAACAATATTCCAAAAACATCTTGGGTACTTTTCACCATCATTTCCACACTATGATGTTCAATTTTATTGATGAGTATTACGAGACTGAATCAAAAACAGAGTAAAATTTTAAATACGGACACTTTACCTTACACAATTTTAATACATAGAGTAATCAACATCTAATAAGTTTCTATTGGGTGTGCCAGAAAGTATGGGAGCACTCTCAGTACATTACTCATGTAATAAAATAGAAGAAACACATTTTATAAGTGAATTTTAAAAAGGGATACAATGTTTCAATGTGTATAAATAGACCACCCAGGATTTAAAATTACATAGCTTGTCCTCACCTGCTACACAGCATGCCACCTCCATTTTTACTTCTGTTTGTTACCTAACCCTCTTTTTTCCCCCTTACTGCTGGGGCTCTACCCAGGGCTTTGTATATGTTGGGAAAGCACTCTGCAACTGAGCTACACCCCCAGGCCTCATTTTCACTTCCAGCTAATGTTCTGGTAACTAATGAAAGTGCACCATAAGGGTGCAACAATCTATGGTCTAATTCTCCTGCACTTCCCAGACCAATATTTAACTCAGCTTCAATATGCAGGTCCAGGGAAATGCCTGCTTAGTACATAATAAACTATTATGCTGCTGCATGTGCTTCAAAACATGAAATTAGTTTAGATACAACTGGTAATTAGGGATCACGTCAATATAATATAAAAGTTACATCATTTCATATGTGACTTTTCCAAGCATGCTATCATTTCATATCACCAAGCAACAAACAGCAAATAGAAAGTACACTAGCCACCACTACAAGAGGCTCTGTCCAGGCACATGTGTCTTGGAAATGTTTGTTGTTCAGTTCTCTCTTTATGCATTTTCCCTTTCTCTTCAATTTTCAACAGCCTCGACCCTAATACAGTACCCCTTCAATTAAGTTATCTTCATGTATTATTTCCAACATACATTCTCATATCTACTATATTATTTACTGCTTAGAAATGTAAAGTTTCTTTTTTACAAGTACTAGTATTTTTATTAGTACTATCAGTACTCTGGTTACAAAGTTGAACTGGTCCCAGTAGTCTGCTTTACTCACATTTTTTCTCATAAACTGTCATTTTTAAGTTAATTTTATAAAATGTAAGTTTTTCAGGAATGCATGTATTACATCATAACAAAAATGCCTGTACTCAAAATATCTGATGAACAATTACGGAATATTCAATGTTCAAGAGACATTATACTTTCATTCATTCAATAAATATTTACCGAATATTTCATTTTGCTCCAAATGAATACTGCTCTAACCTTTGGAGACAGCAATGATGGGCAGAGAATGAATGTGTGTGTGCACATGTGCGCCTCTGGGCGCGCACACACACATGCGTACACACAGTATTTTATACATTCAACTAAATAATCTTGAATTACACATTATTGCTGGAGGCTCATTTTAATCTCTTCTTCAGCAATATTCAAACCTTTTCAGAAGAACCATCTGTTTTGGAAGAGAAATCTTAAGCAGAAACAAAACATAACAGATAACAAGCAGAACGCCATATGTTCAACCTGCCCGTCATACCACTGTCTCCAGCAACAAAACTTTACCCTTACATGACTGCTTTATAAATAGACGGTTAAAAAGTTAAGTCACTGTAAAGTTTGTTGGGAGATTCATAACACTTGATTCTGTCATGTGACTTTTCCCCTTTCTTCCATGCAGCTGTGCTGTAGAAATCCTGAGACTGACAACTGCCAGGGTTATGTGGAAAACTGGAGCTTGGATGAACGGACACTGACAGTAGATAACTTAGGTCAACAATTTGGATTTAAGAGGAAATATTTTCACTGTCACAATGGTAAGATCTTAGAGGGTGAAGATTAACGTGAAAACTTGGGGGTGAGGAGGCCTAAGAGATTAATTACCTTGAAAAGGCTGTAAACTTAAAAAATAAAATAAAAACAGTGAAAGTATTTTCACAGATGATAAAAGAGCTCAACAAAGTGATGAGGGTGGGAAACCAACAGAAGTGTTAGGGTACAGTCTCATTGAGGGATATATTAATAAACAAAACAGACAAAATCTTCTGCTCTGTGATGCTTACAGTGCAGGGAGAAAAGAAAAAAGGAAAACAAACATGAACAGTGTAAATATTTAAGGTATAAAGCCGAGTAAAGAGGACATGGAGTGCTAGGGAGGAAAAAGGGTAAAATTAGAGAGTGTGGTCTGCTATTTTAAACAGGGTAGCCAGAGGAGGCTTCAATGAAAGAGCATGGCCTTTGGTAAAAGCTTAAGTGGAACTAACAGATGCAAACAAGCTAACCATGGGGACATTTGCTTTCCTGCTTGTGGAACAACAAGGGTCTGACTTGGTAGAGTAGTGAGCTCGACAGATGGACAGAAAGGTAAGAGATCACGAAGTGGGAGGAGAGGACAGGTTTTTGTAAAGATTTTGGCTTTTTTCTGCACCATGACAGTACTGAACAGATAGATTTATACTTTAAATAGATTACTTTGCTAGGTGAAGAATTAAACCACAGCAAGTCACAGGGATAATGTGAGGGGAATAATATATTGCAGCTCAAATTATATTTCTTTGATATATTTCATTTATTCGTATCAACTAGAGGCCTCTGCATACACAGGAATGGCTATGAAAAGCTGTTCTTTTGTGAAAAGACAAGTACCTCTGTCTGTATTAGTAAAGTAAACAGCAAGGGTAAACAGAGGCATTTCTATTTCATAGTCCCCTTATTACCCAGGAAAGATTTTTTTCAGATAAAGAGAACCAAGAATCTGTCAAGTGGCCCGGTCCCTTAGTCACCTGGGAGATGTCTGATAACAAGACAGTCAGTCTTGGGTGTACATGCTCCACCCAACCTTCCACAGCATGGGTCACCTCACTTTCCCCCAGAAGTCCACACCCCTATCCCTCTGTTCAGCGCTACATAAAGTTCAGCCCTTTCCCCTCCTTGAGTCTCATACATTGTGTAAGGCTTTCATTCTGATGCACATTAATAAATCTCTATGCTTTTTTCCCTTGTTTAGCAATGTATTACCAGTTTATTTCGTAGACTAAAATTATCGTTAGCAGAGGGAACAAATTAAATTTAAAACTTCCAGGCCAGCGATGATGGTTAACTGAACCAAGCAATAGCATGAGAGTTATGCAGCAAAATACTTATTCTTTCATTAAAAGACAGTTAATTACTAGTAGCAACAGACTGTAACAGAGCTCCAACTTACTTAACCACTTAACAGCTGACCCCAAGCACCACTCAGGCAAAGCACTTGTTCATGTACTGACCATCCCGGGCACCACTTGGCCAGGGGTCATTTCGGTCAGTAGACTTATACTGAATTAATTTGATAAAACTGTCACTTTTAAATTTCCTGTTATATTGTCTCATAAAAATTACTGAAAAAATATGCAATTTTTGGTCATCTTATATTTAAATAATTGATCTGGTAAGTAGTTTATAGTACCTAAGTACTGGTAAAATATTTCATATAAAGTCGGGTACTCAAGTTTTCTACTATCCCAGTACCTTTATTCATTTATATTCATTTCATTCTATTCTTATTCTTTTCCAAATTCTTATTATCTTAAAATGATGTAGAAAGGAAAAAGGAAACATATTTTTAAATCCCTGTATCTTTAAGTCAGTGATGTGTTTCTTCCTTCTTTCCTTTTCTTTTCCCAGTATATTTTTCATTTTTTTTAAAGTGAAGATAAACATGTAAGCAACTATGAACCTTCTACATTAAGAAAAATGCTGAGAATTGGTGAAATCATTTTCTGTATTTTCCCATTTCCAAATATTACCATTAACATCCAGAAAACTTTGCTACTTCTTTATATTTCTATTTGGTAATGTATCCTATCTTCCTAACAATTTCATTATTCAAATTTTAGGAGAAAAATACATGGCACAACATAAATGCTTGATTTTTGCTAGAAACGGTGGCATACACCTGCAATCCCAGTTATTCTGGAGGCTGAGGCAGGAAGATCACAAGTTCAAGGGCAGCCTGAGTAACCTAGTGAGACTACTTCAAAATAAAAATAACAAGGGGGCCGGGGATTTTAGCTCAGTGGCACCGCACCTGCCTTTCGAGCACAAGGTCCTGATTGCAAACCCAGAGCACAATACCAAAAATAAATAAATAAAAATAACAAGGAACAGTGATATAGCTCAGCAATCCCTGTATTCAATCCTCTGTACAGCACCACAAAAATAAGTAAAACAAATAGTAATAATAATAACTGACTTATATAAAGGATAGAAACATTGAAATAAAAGATATTTTGGGTGACTCTGAAACTCGAAAGGATGAATGTTTCTGTTATACTTTTTATTCTTAGTTTCCTAACATTAGTGACTGAGTTGAGAGTTTAGGGCACAGATTTCTGGGCCTTAAAAATTACTGTCCAAAACGTAAATTCAAGACTTAACAATCTAAAAGGAAAAAAATATAAATCACCCAATTTTATCATGTAACTTCAGTCATCCTCCCCCTTATTCATAGTTCATTTTCCATGGTTTTAGTTATCAACAGTCTACCAGGATGCAAAAATATTAATAGAATATTCCAAAATAAACAATTCACAAGTTTTAAACTGACATTCTAAGTAGTGTGATAAAATCCCATGCAGTTCAGCCTGGTGCATAAATCATTCCTTTGTCCAGTACATCCATGCTGTGTATATTACCACTCCATGAAAGAGACCACGTGTACATTCTTATGACAGTATATTGATATATATTGATATTTCTGTTCCATTTTATTATTTGTTGTTAATCTCTTATTATCCCTAACTTAGAAACTAAACTTTATCGTAGGTACATATATACAGGAAAAATTTAAGTAGGGTGTGGCACTAGCTGGAGTTTTAAGCATCTACTGAGGGGACAGAGCCCCACAGAGATGGGGCTATAATAGTTCCTTCACAAAGGCCTCATTTAATGAAAAGCTTAAGAGTTCTGGCCTCATAGGGACCTAAGAAACTACTATCCATAAAAAAAGAAAACTCAGAATTTTTATATGCTTATTTGATAAAATATTTATAATAATGACATTAGGTGAAACAATGCTTTAAAATTTTAAGTTCTCAGAGATTATCTTATTTTAATATAAAGTATCAAATTATCCGAAAATAGCCTGTTTAACAAATCTAAGAAAGATAAAAACTGCCTTTCAAAACCAAAAATGGAAAAGTTATTTATTAAAATATAGTCTCATAAAAATACATTTAAATAATTTTTGCAAAATCACATGCAATAAGTGAGTTGCCAACAGCTAACAGGGCAGAAGCACAGATGATAAGGGATCCACATCACTAAAATAGTCTTACCTTCTGATGTTTTCCACTGTTTCCATAAATCCTCAACAGTTATATGCTTATCTTCTCTGTGCAGATGGCTGTGTTTATTAGTAGCATCTTTGTATTTCATATCTTCCCTGATAAACTACAAAAGAGAAAATATAAATTAAATAAAATTAATTTAGGTAAACTAAAACAATTAAATTAGGTAATAACCTAATAATTGGTATATTTTTGATTCTTTACTGCCATATTTTACACATTTGTTAGATATATTTTATGAAATGTCTTCTGTTACCAATCATGATGACAACAGCAACAGTAAAAATATCTAATATTCATAATTTGCAGGTAATATTCTTAATTATAACTAGCATGTCTACACAAGTGCATTCTGATAGTAATTTAACTTTGTAAGAGTCCCAAAAGGAAAGTATCATATCTCACTTTATAGATGAGAAACCAAAGCCTAAATAAAGAGGATAATACATCTAAAGTTAAAATAATGAACAGCAGATTCAGAATTCAACCCAAGTCATAATTATACTCAACCGAATAACATACTATCTGAATATTATACATTTTTGCGAAATACTTAGTGTTAAGAGTATTTCAAAGCATAATGAATACTAATATCAATGATTGCATCATATGTCTGTGTTCTACTTTTAAGATGTTTGTAACTCAACAGTGTTTGACTATGATGTTCAGAATTGGGTGTTTTACACCACTGAAGGACACCCTCTATTAATCTTACTTTAAAATACAGAGAGAGAAAGCACCAAAACTAACTTAAAAGTCATCTAGCTCATATTACTTTTGTAACTGTTTCTCAGTGTCTACCAATTAAAAAACAAATTCTTTTTGATGGCTTATGTCCAACTTATCAATCATATCCCTGGACAATCTTTTAGACTTTATCTCTGGATACTTCTTTAACACAAATCCATTATTCTATATATGAAATAAGGAGTTTTTAATGTTTTAAGTTTGTTTTTAGTGTTTCTGATTTTCCTTATTTTACTGTTCTTTACTTGGTATTTTCATTTTATTTCTGGTTTCAAAAATGTAAAATCATACAAAAGATTATTTCAGAAATCCAAAATGCTGAAAATTGGCAATAGTCCCAAAACCAGAGGCATATTTCTCTGATTTTTATAAACTGAGAATGTACATCATCAGACAAATACTGCTTTTGGCTAGATATATTCTACATTAAACTATTAAACAGCCATATAACACTAAACAAATCATTCACTTTTCTCAACTTCAATGACCTGAAAAACAAAATAAGGTTTCAGAATCGACAACGCTATTTAACATGTGGTCAACAGACTAGCATCATTATGAACAGTGAATAATGGTCTACAATACTACTGTATGTATAGAAACTGAATTAACCACTTAGGAACCTGTATAGCAATTTCACAATGCTTTCAAATCACCTGAGCCATGCATGGAAAAAATGTACTCATTTATAGATGTTGTCCATTACAGACTTGAAATTAAGAATCTGGTCCTTGAACTTCAGTAGTTTGAAAGTGCTAATCTAAAAGATTTACATTAGCACTTATGTATTCTGTTGCTCTAAACAGTAAGGTAACTTAATTCCTTTTTTCTAACTGCTTATTTTTTCAGTTATATTTAAGGAGGATGGTTTGATTGCCCCAAATCCTCGTGATATTTCTCTTATTCTTCCTGACACTTTCGGAATTCAGTAGAAATGCCTAGAAAATAAATCACTGCTATTGAGATATTTAGAAACCTCCTCAATTTTGGAAGAGTTCCAAGAGCTACAGAGAAAATTTAGACAGAAAACCATGAAGATGGACAGAGCAGGAAGGAAGTCTCTCTTGGAAATGGTCCAATCAGCTTGAACAAAATGTCAACTGTTTCATTTACGTGATAAATATTAAAAGCATGTCCTAAGAGTTCTTTCTACCACAGAAATACTAAGAACATAAAAGTACAGTTCTGTGGCTGCAGAATTAGTATAGTTCACAAATAAAACAATTTCCATATAGTCTAAATGTGGTACTTAATAACATGTGCAACTTAATAAAGAACAGAATGAGTTTATAGATGTATATCAAACATGTACTAAAAAAAAAAAAAAAGAAATACTTATAGACTATTTATTAGTATAAAATAATTCCCTGTTCCTAAGCAAGCTGAGTGAAAACTGAACACACTAGAAGTCATCAACTTCTCATTCTGTAGGAATATACAACGCTGACTGTGCAGATTATTCCCAAGCTTTACAGAAAACTGCAAAAATTATACATGAAGCAGGTTAACTAGAAAAATTTTGAAAATCACATTTATAACTGAAAACGCATGAACAAATCAGTTTTATTTATTGCAACCCATGATTTAAGAAGTCTAAAATTAGAATGTGAAATTCTATTAAGAAATACCTTTATTACAGCAAATATTAACGCAATATGCAATTATATGTGTAAACCTACTCTAGGAAATCTTAAATTGATAATATAAATAAAGGAGTTTTCAATAAATAAATAACTACTGAATATTCTTTTCAAAAGGATTCAGATGATTCTTTTAAATAAATTCTTGCAGTACCACTGAAAGAAATTCCTTTATGTATCTTCAGAAAGTGTTTCATAATTCACTGATTTCAATTTCTTATACCTAAATATCTTTGTCTAAGTTATTTTTATGATACTACTTAAATAAAATGACACATTAATTATTATACACATTATTTGCATGCTCTATTCAGCCCATACTCCGTTTCTGAGGAACTACCACCAACATTAACATAGATTCTTGCTTGTTTCCACTCATGCTCCCTCAAACTAGAGCTGTGTAATCAAAATACACCTTAAGAGAATAATCCTAAGCCTGGATCAGTGTAACAGAATTGTTTCTCACTAGAAACTATAACTGAGATCACGAAAAGCTGATTCCTTTGGTCATGACTCTGGATGCTAAGTACACCGGTGCCATGAAGATGGGCCAGATGGTAAAGGAAACAGATGAAGCCAATAAATATGCAGAGAAAAAATAATGAATAAGAACAGAGGTGACCACAGAGAAGGCAAAGACATCATGAACTGCTTCAACACTTGACGACTCTCTAGTCACAAGTTTCTTGAGAAGCCCTGAGTGGCATAATCTTTTTCCTGATTTCCATTATATAAACTTGTATTTTCCCTTTCTTTCTTTTTTTTTTTTTCTTTTGGTACCGGGGATTGAACTCAGGCCCTTGCGTTTGCAAGGCAGATGGTGGAACCACTGAGCTAAATCCCTGACCCTCCCTTTCATTTTTGAATGCACAAGTTTAATACCACAATACCCAGGAGATGTGACTCATCGTCACAGTTAAGGACTCTGGAGTGTGACAGACTGTGTTCAAATCTGACTTCACTACTTTTTAGCCTTCTATTTCTCTTCAGTACAAGGAAGGGGAAAATTTTTCCTACCATATGGTTATGAAGGTTAATTTTAACACGCATTTATTAGTGTACAATGAAAAATATTTACACTTAAGAGTTCCATTTCAGATATTCTGAATCAAAATATGCAATGCAGAGATGAAGAGGAAAACCACAGCCTCTTCACTGACTATGCAAGCAGAGACTTTCCCGAAGGATACCTGTCATCAAAATAACACAACGTCCAAGAGGTAATACGTGAGTTGGTTAAGCAAATGGTTTCTGTATAAACAATTTAGTGTCTTTCTACCCTGAAAACAATATTAAAATAGCTCAGTACAATGTCTCAGGGGAAAGAATATACAACAACCATCAAAAAACACTACTGTTATTTCCACTTTTAAAGATGAAAATACTATGGGAGGATCAACAACTTCTCTATCTCAAATAGCTATTTAAAAGAACACACAAAGACCTAAGGATATAGCTCAATGGTAAGAACACTTGCCTAGCACAACTCCCTTTATTCAATCCCCAACAATGCAAACAAATAAAATAAAATAAAACAAAAGAGATTTAACAGTGCAAATGAATTATGAAGAATTCCAGAATTTAAGTTCTTCAGCACTGTGCTTATCCGGGTAGTCTATAAAAATGCACTGGCCCCCAAACTCTTGGAAGTGATAGGATGCTAATCAAACACGAATTATCAGTATTTCTCTTTGTTCTAAAACTATTAAATCAAACAGTGTGGTAACTCAGACCACATTTTGGTCTCCACACTGCACAGATATCCCAAATCTTCTATTTATTATTGTTCTGATCTTAATTACTTCATTCTCTGTGTTTCAATTTCTTCATTTGTAAAATGGCAAATTTCAAAGGGTTATTTCAAAGGGTTTATTTCAGATAAAGTACAAAAAATAATGCTTGGAAATTTGTAATAGCTAAATCATGGATCAGCCCAAATGCCCACTGACGGATGAACTAATAAAGAAAATGTTTTTTAATACAATGGAATACTGCTCTGCCATAAAGAAGGATAACCTTGAGACATTTTAAGGTAAATGGGTACACCCTGAAGAGGCCATACTCTTAAGTGAAATAAATCAGACACACGTTTAACTATCCCACTGTTCCTCTGATGTGAGAAACCAAAAAAAGTAAATAAGCACCAAAATGTGTAATAGATATTGGGAAATAGGAAGAAAATGTTCAAATGGAAAGGAGAGCAAGGGAAGGGGGAGGATGAGAAGAGGGAAATGACAAGGAGAAAAAAAATAGAAGGAAAAAATGGAAACAAAATTGTACATAGGAAGGGGATGGGTTTGGGAAAAAGAACATTCAAGCTATTTATCTACAGCTGTATTATGATGAACGTGATTATTATGTATATCTAAAGTGTACCAATAAAAATAATTGTTTTAAAAAGTGAGGTTACATGTTAAAACATTCAATAATGTCAGCACTCACAATTTATGGAATAAGAGTTTTTTCAAATAATGAGTTAAAGTTTTGCTCTGATTTGCACTCTCTAAAAATGAATGAAAACAAAATGAGGTACTATATTACCTTAACTGACAACTAGTGACCTGGAAAATCTACAAATAACAGCAATATCAAACCCTGACAGAGGGCCGCCACAGAAGATGCACTAATTGGTGTAGAGACAGGGGCTAGGGCTAAGACCTGCTTTGTTTTAATAGCCTTCATCTTATCAACCACAATAAATTCAGATAAGATAGCTATACATAGCTATAGATACATTATAGATAGATTAAAAAACACAAAAGAACATAGGCAAACTGGAATGTTTGCATGAAAATAAAAGATAAAAAGGCAAGTTATTTAACAACTGAAAAATTTTTCTGTAGTTCCTGAATTCAAATATTATCTATATTAGTGAAAACTTCAAGCTGATTTATAAAAAAACAATCTCACAAATAAAGATTTATTAAAGAGCATTTAGCTTTACAAATACAGATAGATGGTCTTCCAATTTACAATTGTTTAATTTAGGTATTTAATTTTTTTAACTTTCTAATTGCTCTTATCTGGATATTAAACACATTTTCAAACTTAGGATACATTTTACTTCCAATGGGTTTATTAGGCTGTAATCGCATCATAAACTGAGGAGCAATTATACATAGTGAGAAACTGTTGCTACCAAAATTGCCCACCTGGTTACCACACTGGTATAAGTAATAAGATGCTTCTGTTCAAGTAACCTCCAAAATGTACAAAAGTAGTGATACTAGCCCCCAAAACTAGTCATGCTTGTTGCAATATCACCACTTTTAATTTTTAAAGGCCAGGCAATGGTGACTCATAGCCATGACTCATCGGAGCTTTCACATGGCCAGTCAGTGAGCTGCCGAGGATATATACATATAGATATCTGTACATATTTGCTTGGACTGGCTGTTATAATATGTTCATTTTTATTGAGACAAGATTTTAGCTTTGAGTTTTCCTATGAAAAATTGAAATTTAATATAAGATTTAGCAAAGGGATGTTTTAATTAAGAGACTGAGACTCTTTTCATATTGTACTGTCCCCCTGGGATATTTGAATCTGGAGTATCATATTTAGTTGTTTATGAATTTATGAAAACAAAAATAAGGACATATATATTTGCTTGGACTGCCTGTGATTTTAGCAGAAGCCCTACCAGGTTGGAAATGCTCTCAGATGTCCTTTTCAGAGCAGGCCAATAGCTGGTGGTCAGTGGAACACTGACCGCTTGCACTGGTGAGCAAATTCAAGATGAACCCCAGCTGAGCATCACGGCGGTAGGTATACTGTCAACTCAGGGAACATCAATTCTTTAGTGTTAACTAACAGTGTTAGCTATTTTGGGTATAGGGATCAATTTATATTGGGTGCTTCTTCTTTTTCTTTTTTTTTTGGTACCGGGGATTGAACTCGGGTCCTTGCGCTTGCGAGGCAGGGCACCGAACCTCTGAGCTAAATCCCTGGCCCTGGGTGCTTCTTTTTTTAATTTTGTGTTTGTCTAAACTCTTAAATCTCGGACACCAAAAAAAATGACTACAGAAAAAAAAAAAAAAAAAAAGCAAAACAGGGAGATCATTCCAAGAGGCCTGGACAGGGTCATTTGGAGTGACTGAGCACAAAGGGAAACTATTATGTGTTCTGTATTCTGTGTAGTCAAAGTGTGATATGTTGCACATCTAGTGTCAGCACTTTGACACCAACCACAGAGTGCTGCCCAGCTTGATGACACTGAAAGGAAAGAGTTTCTTAGAGGGAAACTGAGAAAATATCATTCCGAGTATCCTAGTTTTTGCAACTATCTTTCTAAAAACAAACCATCTGACAGCAGTCAGCTGTCAAATTTCACTGTGCATAGCAAAACATGGTAACCCCTTCTCGGATGGAGATTTTATCAAAATGGCCATGTCATATGGGAGTAATTCCCTCTGTCATGATTTCTCCAACAAAAATAAAATTATGCAATTTTCTCTGAGATGCCACTTAGCAGAAATATTGTAAAAGAAGAAATATTGCAAAAGCAGAAATATTGCCTGCACATGGCAAGTGATGTTAGTCAGCAGCTCACCACTAACTCACTCCTTGTGTTTGGATGAAAGCACAGATATAAATAATAATGCAAGTCTAGCAGTAATTCTGAATTATGCTATTGGTGACATCATGAGAGAAGAGCTGGTGAAACTGGTGTCCACCTGGAATAACATAAGGAATAGATATCTACAATGCTGTGATGGAGGCTGCTTTGTCACAAGAAATAAGACCATAAAAAGTGGTTTCAGTTACTAGTGATGGGGCACTTTGCATGGTTGTGGGTAATATCTGGTTTCATACAGTTCTTTAAGAAGCAAAATATCCAGTGATTCAGTTCCACTGTATTATACATCAAGAAGCTCTTTGTGCCAGGGAAAGCAGCAAAAAAATTAGATGATATTCTGAAAGATGTTACAAAAATGGTGAATTACATGATGGATTGTGCTCTTAATTATGCACAGTTTCAAGCACTTCTTGATGAGGTTCAGGCATAGTATAATGCTTTACTTATATACAATAATGTCTGGTGGCCAAGCAGAGGATGAGTCCTGAAGAGATTTGTAGCCTGCTTGGATGAAATTAGGCAGTTTATGAATGAGAAGGGGCAGGACTATCCATAGCTACTGATACGGCCTGGCTTCACAATCTCATGTATTTTACAAATTTAGTACTATACTTCAATGTACTGAACAAAAATCTACAAGGTGTAAGGAAAACAGGAGAAAGAATGTTTTATGATATCAAAACATGTGACAGAAAACCTCAGGTTTTTTAAAATGGGCAGTTGAAATGTTTTTCCAAATCTGAAAATGCATGTAGAAAATTCTGTATTTGCAGACAATTCTACAAGCCACCAGGATATCTACAAGTAATTTTCTAGCATTGCAGCAGCTGCAAAGGAGAATATTAGTCACAGATTTTTACAGTTCCAAAAGATAGACAACCCTGTGTTTTCTTACTTCTCCAGATAAAGCCAAACTTGAACTGGAGCTTTGCTGTTATACTGGTTAGATTTTGGAAATCTGGAAATGGAGCTACTAGAATTTCAAGAAATCACTATCTGGAAAAATAATGACCTGCATGCATCACTTGAGTAGAATGTGAAGGGATGGCAAAGAAAACACAGTTGTTAGTTTTGAAAATTAAGCCCTTGAAGTGTGGAATTCTTTGCCAAATAATTTTAAGTTAGTGAAAGTACTTGGTATTGCTTTTCTTACTTTGTTTGGATCATTTTATGCTTCTAAGCAATTGCTTTCAGCTTTGAATTATATCAAATCTAATAAAAATAAACAGACCAACAGGTGATCTGAGTGCTGTACGTGTTGCTCTCAAACTAGCAAAGTATGAGCTGGGGTTTGACAAATTACCAGCATGCACACACCAGCCAAGATCACTTTAATTATGAAAAAGCACATCAAATGCAAACGTATAACTTTCAATAAAAAGCTATTTGTATCACTGAAAGCTCTGTTATTATGTTCTTCTTTCAAGACAAAAAGATGTTACTGGGGCCAGGATTTAGCTCACTGGCAGGGCACCTGCCTTGTAAGCACAAGGTCCTGAGTACCACAAAACACACAAACAAACAAACAAAGACATTACCGTATAAGTTGTTTTTTCTAAACCAAACCTCAGTATTCAGGTTTAATTGTAGTGCTAGCACTTTGCAATAAATAAGTAGGTCTGGGATTGCAGTTTGGACACTTACTTGGTCTCTAAAAGGTTTTCCACTACTGTAGTAGATGCTGACAAATCACTAACCAGTCAATTGTTAATATTCTGAAAGCACACAGAAGTCAGATGGAAAGCAGACTATGTAATCAACTGTGCAGTGGTGTTTCAGGGCATACCTGAATAAAAAGAATAATTAATACAAAGACTGCTTACCCTGACTTCAGTCTGCAAAACAAAAATGAAGCCTATTGTTTAACTGGCCACTACAAATGCTGAAAAACTGGGGCAAATTAGACAGAGAGAATCAGATAATGTATAGCCAAAGAGAGAATTCAGAAGATCCTGGCTACTAGTGCTGGTGTTATTCTAACCACTGGTGCAACTGATGACATATGTATGAAGTATCTGGGGCAGGCTGGCCCTATGGCAGTTAAAGAGTTTTAAAATGTGACCTGAAGTGCATTACTAAAGCAGCTGAAGAAATTACTCTGCCAGAGGGCCAGGGATTTAGCTCACTGGTTCCACTGCCTATCTGCAAGCACAAGGTCGCAAGTTTGATCCCCAGTACCAGAAAAAAAAAAAAAAAATTCCAGCATGAAATTACTCTTTCAGCCTTTGCCAATTTGGAAGATGAACAAACTTTTGAAACTATCATGTTGAGACAAGAAGAAAAGATAATGCTGGAGAGAATTTGAGAAGATGAACTGATACAAATCAAAAATACTAAGGCTCATACATCTACCTCAATTTTTTACATGGGGCAAATGTTTGTAGGTGTGATAGAATGGGAGTGCTCTTTACATGATGCATTCTGTGGAAATCCATCTGTGGAAAACAGCCCTTTCTTTATACCTTGAACACTATGCAACCAGCATTGGGATTTTAAAACAGCTTGCTATTGCAGAATTTGCAAGATCTTGGGTATTCCTAACATACTTGCAGTTAATTCTACCCGAGACTCCATGGGACTAGTTTCAAAGTTAAGAGCTTTTCATAATGAGGCTCAAATTAACTCAGACTATAAAAATCTAAAATGGACTGGCCTTGATTTGATCAAAAGTAAACCATAAGACAAAAAACAAGCACGTGTATTTGAGCCAACTACAGCTAAAGTGAAAAGGTTGACGTTTGCAACAGAAACTGCAATTACCATTATTCAAACTGATGACCTCATTAAATTACATCCAGAAAGTAAAGATGATAAACATGAAAATTATGAAGATGCTGTTTACTGTGGAGCCCAAAATAGCTGGTCTGATTTCCCTTATTTATAACAATGTTAGGTGCAATGTCTGGTATCTTGAGTATTACCCATTAAAGTACAGCAAGATGTCAGCCTGTGAATTAGGTGAAAAAATGTCCATGTCCTCCAAATGGAACAATTTAAATTTTAAAAAATGATAAAATGAAGCTCATTTAAATCGATGAGTTCATGACATTAACAACCAAATCACTCACACACACACACACACACACACACACACATGCACACACTTCTTTCATCCCGTTTAGAGAAGTCTTAGAAACTATTTTGAAGATCTCTAAGAATAAACATTTACAGTGCCTTTCTGAGACAAATATATAAAATAATGATATACTAAAGTTTCCCTCAAAGAAGTATTTTAACAGAAAGAACTAACTTAAAATGTTGGCATTTTCTAATCTTTTAAGTAAATCAATGGATCTCATCGAAGCAGAAGAGATCAATGACGATGTCAAAACTTTTGTTCTATTCAATAATGCAGATATTAAACAGTAACTTCACTGTGCGAAACAAAGACAACAGAGATCTCAGTAAAGCAGAAAATCAGGTCTCAATTTTGAACACCTAAATTTAAGATGACTATTAGCCAAACAAAGATGATAACATAGTTGTATATAGAAATTCACAGTTCAAAACGATACTGAACAGGTGATATTTTTAAAAGCCTTGAAATTAGGCAAGATTACACCAATAGGGTTGGGTATAAAGAGACGAAAAGGAGTAAAGATAGGGAAATAAAGAGGAAATTGGCAAAGATTTGGGGGCATTAATAAACTATAAGCAAAATAGTAGAGTACTGTTTTCTGAAAGCCAAGTGAAAAACAAAGTGCTTTAAAAAGGAGAGCATGGGCAAGTAGGCTGTTTCCAAGATTTAGCTATTACAAACTGTGCCGCTATAAACATGGGTTGCCCATCCGTTGGAAACTGGATAAAGAAGTTGTGGTTTTTCTATAAAATGGAATATTACTCAGCCATAAAGAGCGAGAGAATAGATTCATTCATAGGAAAATGGATACATATTGAAGATATACTCCTAAGTGAAATTAATAAGTCACACATGTGTAAATACCAAATAGTTTCTTTCCCTGGTGTGAATATTCTGCAACAATGCATAAGATTCTAATAAGATTACTGACATTTAGAAATTTGAAGAGAGGAGCTAAAGGTGTAGGGAAGGTGTGATGCGTAGGGGGGGAACAAAAAGGGAAAAGAAAAAAATGTGAGAGAATGAAAAGATGAAAATAAAGTGTTTGTAGATGGGGAGGGGAGGAGGGGGTGAAGGGAGGGCAGAGGTAAGGGGAAAAAATGAGAATCAAGACTTGCCATGTAGAGGTACATGATCCCAACAATGAATGTAACTGTACTGTATCCCTAAAATGTACCAATAAACTCAATAAAATTAAAAAAAAAAGGAGAGCATGTTCAACTATCATGCTGCTGCTAAATAATATGTAGAATAAAAACTGACACCTGCATAGTAACACGGGAATCACTTATGAGCACAAGAACAGATTGTTTTTCTCAGTACTGGAGATCAAACTCAGGGCCTTGTACGTACTTAGCAAACACTCTACCACTGAGTTATATTCACAGCCATAAGAAAAACAATTTTGACAGAGTAATAAAGATTAAAAAACAGTGACTTCTGGGAAGATGGCAGACTGGTGAACAGAAAAGAAACAACCTTTCTAAAATTAGGTGTTTAGATACTGGAATATAGCAATGTAAGAAAGAAAAGGAGGAGGGAAGTGGGTCCCCGAGACCCAGCAAGGATCTGAAGCCAGAAATGAAGCCTACAAGGAGAGCCAAAAAAACGGACCTCAATGCAGAAGAAAGAGGTGTCAAACAGAGCTTTCTCCCTGAGCCCTGGCTCAATGCACGGAAGGGGTAGCCCAAAATTGCAGATGCATGGCAGCTACTGACAACCACAGAGGCCTCCACAGAGAAATGCACCAGTGGAACAGAGTAGTAGATGCAGTGGACTGCAGTTGGCTGCTGATTTATTTGGGTTCAGAAATACCCAAAGAGAGGGTGACTGGCCAGTTGCCTTTATGGAGAGGAGCCAACTGAGTTCCATTTAGCAGCTTCCAGTGTCAAGGTGAGGCAGAGCAGAGTTCAAGTCAGCAGCAGGTCAAGGAGCTGTATTCAAGATGGCAGGGAGCCAAGTTCAAGTGGCAGGAGACACAAAGATTACTGCAAGCTGAACAACTTGGGTCCCACTCTCACAGCCAGAAACCAGCCTGAACTCTAGCGGAACTAAAGGTGTAGGCTTGCTGGGATTAATCAACACAGATCTGGACTCTGTCTGCCCAGATTATTTGAAAGATTAAATAAAACTGACAAACCTTTAGCCAATTCTACCCAAAAAAAGGAAAAAGAGTCAAATCCATGCAATTAGAAATGAAAAGGGTGAAATTACAACAAATTCTGCAGAAATCCGTAAGATCATCAATATCTACTTCAAGAACTTGTATACTAATATGATGGAAAATACAGAATAGACAGATTCCTAGAAATATATGAATTACCAAAGCTGAATCAAAACAATACAAAAATTCTAAATAACCCAGTCACAGTCAATGAAATTGAAGATATAATGGAAAGCCTACCAATAACAAAAGGCCCAGCTCCTTACAGATTGATTGCTAAATTCTACAAGAAATTAAGAAAAGACCTAACTCCACTACTTCTCAAACTCTTTAATGGAATTGAAAGGAAAGTAATTCTTCCGAATTCATTCCTGGAAGCAAGCGTTACCCTGATACCAAAACCAGAGAAGGATGCAACCAAAAAACGAGAACTACAGGCCAGTCTCCTTAATAAATATAGTCACAAATATCCTCACACAGCAAATCAGGAATATTATACACCATAATCAAGCAGGCTTTATCCCAGGGATGCAGGGAAGGTTCAATATCCACAAACCAGTAAATATAATATATAATATCAATAAATGTAATAAAATGCCAGAGATTTAGCTCAGTGGTGCTGCCACCTGCCTTATAAGTGCAAGGTCCTGAGTTCAATCCCTGGTACCCCCCAAAAAATAAACAAATAAATCAGTGTAATAAATGTAATATTAACAGAGCCAAGGATAAAAACGATATGGTCATTTCAACAGATGCAGACAAAGTATTTCACAAAATCCAACATCTACTCATAATAAAAACCTTACAGAAAATCGGAATAGATGGTCTTTATCTCAACTTGATAAAAGCCATCTATGAAAAACCAACAGTCAACATCATAATAGACAAAAACCAAAAGCTTTTACTCTAAAATCAGAAACAAGATAAGAATTCCACTATTGCTACTTAATTCAATATAGATCTAGAATCATTAGTCAGAGTAATTAGACAAGAGAATAAAAGGATTAAGAATATGAAAGGAAGAAGTTAAATTATCACTATTTATGGATGACATGATATTCTACATAGATGACCTCAAAACTTCACCAAAAAACTTGTAGATTTAATAACCAAATTCAGTAATGTTGCTGGATAGGAAGTCAACATTCAAAAATCAATAGCATTCATCGCTTCTCGGCCTTTTGGCTAAGATCAAGTGTAAAAATCAATAGCATTCATATATACAAATAACAAACTCATGAGAGAAATTAAAGAAACAACACCCTGCACAATAGCATTCAAAAAAAAAAGAAAGAAATACCAACAGATCAATCTAATAGAGGAAGTAGAAGACGTTTACATTGAAAACTACAGTACTCTGAAGAAAAAAAAAAGAGATTGAAGAAGAAATCAGAAATTGGAAAGATATCCTTTGTTCTTGGGTAAGAAGAACCAAGGGAGTAAAAATGGCCATAGTTCCAAGACTGTTATACAAATTTAATGGAACCCCAATCAAAATTCCAATAACATATCTCACAGAATTAGAGAAAACAACCCTAAAATTCATTTGGAAGCAGAGGAGACCTGGAATAGCAAAAGCAATTCAGGGTAAACAAAGGAAAGGCATGGGGCATCACAATCCCTGACTTGAAATTATCCTACAAAGCTACCATTATTAGAAAACAGCATGGTACTGGCAAAAAAAAAAAACAAAAAAACAAAAAAAAACAGACTCAAGAGGAATAGAACAGATTAGCAGCAGCAGAAATAACTCCAAACACACTCAGACACCTTACCTTTGACAAAGGGGCCAAACATGTTCACTGGAAGAAAGATTCCTCTTTAGTAAATGTTGCTGGTAAAACTGGCTTTCCACATGCCAAATATGAAAACTAGATCCATTATCTCTCACCATGCATGAAACTAAAATTGAATGGATTAAAGATCTAAGTATTAAAACAGAATAAACTGTATATCTTCTGGATACACAATACACACAACAATAGGTAGACATAGGAGGAGGCAAAAACTTTATGAACAAAACCCTGATCGCACAGAAAATATCACAAAAAAGCAATAACTGGGATCTCATTAAAAAGCTTTCACACAGCAAAAGAAACCACCAAAAGAGTGAAGAGACAACCCAGTGGAAAAAATTTCAAATAACTAATATCTAGAATATTTAAATAACTCTAAAAAAAATCAGACCCACCCTAATTACAATACCTAATACAAAAATGGGCATCTTAAATGAATAGACACATCTCAGAAGTAGAAATGGCAAATAAATATATTAAAATACGTTCAACATCACTAGTCATTTCAGAGGTGCGGATGAAACAATGCTGAGATTGCATCTCACTGCAGAAAGAAAGGCTATTATTATCAGGAAATCAACCAGTAACAAATACTGACAGGGCTGTGCAGAAAAAGGAATGCTTCTCCACTGTAGGTGGGAGAGTAGACTGGTACAACCACTGCGGAAATCAGTGTGGAAAGTCCTCAAAACACTAAAACAAGAGATTTCATTTGACCCGGCTGTTCACCTCTTTGGTATCTTCCCAAAAGAGTTAAAAGCATTATACCACAGCAATATATACATACATATATTTATAGTGGCACAGTGTGTAATAGATAAATCTTGGAAACAGCCCAAATTCCTATCAGCTTGAAACATTTCTAGCTAAACAGATGCATTCTGAGACCATATTCTTAAGTGAAATAAATCAGACACACATGTTTAAATATCACATTGTTTCTCCAGTGTGAGAAACCGAAAGTGTTAAAAAGACCAAAATGTAAGGGCTGGGGATTTAGCTCAGCGGTTCGGTGGCCTGCCTTGCAAGTGCAAGGACCCAAGTTCAATCCCCGGTACCAATAAAATAAAATAAAATAAAATAAAGACCAAAATGTATAATAGATATTGGGAAAATGGGAAGAAAATGTTCAAATGGGGAGGGGAAAGGGGGGCAGGTAGGAGAAAGGAAGAAAGGAACAAGAGAATAGAAGGGATAATATGGAAACAAAGCTTTTGTAAATAAGGAGGGGAAGAAGAGTTGAAGGGAGAGGAGGAAAATAGGGGGAAAAAAGAAGCAAGATACAGGTAAAATTCCCTGAGCTGAATGTTATCGTTATATATATCTAAAATTGGGCCAGGGATTTAGTTCAGTGGTACCATGCCGGCCTCACAAGTGCAAGGTCCTGAGTTTAAACAGCAGTGCCCAAAAAAAAAAAAGAGAGAGAGGAATGTTTCTTCAGCATTGGTTGTATATATACATGTATATCTAAAATGTACAAATAATAAAAAATATTTTAAAAAGACAAAAGGCAAAAGCCTAGGGTGAGTCCAAGGAAAAGGAACTAATACACAATTCCTTTAGCGGGATTTTGTAAAGGACAAAGTAATGGGGGCAATAATCAAAAGGAAAAATAGGCAAGAGAAGTTTTTACTTTGTTGTGTTTAAAGGTAAAAACAATAAGTCTGAGAAATGAAAAAATTCAAAAGAAAATGGAAAATATGGTTATTGATCAGAGAAAAATTTCAAATACACAAGCAATTAATTCAGAATAACAGGAGAAAAGGAAAGAGTTTAAAGACAAAAATGCAGATTGTGAGATCCCCATTGTTATATGGCTTCCGACTAAGAGAGAAAAACTATTTTTCACTAAAATTTAATTAGGATTAGATCACTGACATCACATTTTAAATACAACACTAAGCATGGAAAATAAACTAGCAATAGAGAGTTACGGGAAAAGAACTGACCAATTATATGTAAAAGATTACACAGCAACACAAATAAACGTTAAGGGTGAAAATGTTCTCTCTTGATTCAGATAATAGATATATGAGTGTGTACATTTTTCAAAATTCATCAAACTTGACAACTAAACCCTGCATTAAGCTGTAGGTTAACTAAACCTAGAAAACAAAAAGCCTTTCATTCATCAAAAATATAAAGAAATTCTTTATCTTACACAGGCACAATTTTATCCACTAAAAAGATATTATTCTAAACATACAGCTCATTTATCTTGGATACTTTAGGAAAGCCAATCAGTAAGAGATCTAATAAAACACACAGAATAACTTTTTGCAGTGCTAGAGACTGAATGCAGGGTCTTACAAACATGTAATCTGTTACATACTAGGTCTTATAAACACTACATCTACCACTGAACTACATCCCCAGCCAACAAAGTGCAATTTTTATATGTCTTTATCATTTTCTAATTTCTCAGAGAAATAAAAATAGAAGAAAAGCCTACAAAACTTCAGTTAGTGAAGTTCAGAGTAGTAGTAATATCAATATTTAGGGAATAATGGCTTTTGGGGCACCCATTTATAGCCTATGAAAGAGTTTCATTTACCTTAACCACCACAGATGTGCTACGTAACTAATATAGCACAGGTATTATACCCAAAAGGCAGACTTGAGCATGGAAATGGCTTAAGGCAAGACAGTATAGATTTCCCTGGTTTGAAAGAATGATGGAAGAAAATACAGAAAAACAAGTTTTTATACAAAGGATGCTCTATTTTAATTAAATCTTAAAATTAATGCTACAAGATGACTGTATTTTGACAAGAAAAATGAAACAGAAGAGATTGAACTGACTCAAAGGCTTCTGCAGGCATGACATGTACAAAAAGTTGTCACTAGTTCACCATGGCTGACATAAAGAAGACATAAAGATACCGCACTGCAACTGACCATAGCTAGAAAAGTATGCTACGACTATACTGTAAGGGTTCATGATTGCCAAAATAAGAAGCACAGGCTATTTGATAGACTATGGCAGTGCTGCTCAAGAGTGTGGCCACTGGACTAGCACAAACAACACTGTTAGAGAACTTAGAAGAAAAAATTACTAGGTTTTATACCAGACCTACTGAACTTCTGTGGTAGAACCTGTCGTCAGAACCTCTGTGGTTAGGCCCAGCCATCTGTGTTGTAACAAGTCCTCTGGCAACACTAATAGACACTAAAGTTTGAGACTGCTGGACTATGGAGCAAGTTCTTTAAAACAGTATATTTCAAAATGTTTTTAGCAAGCAATAATAGTCTAAATGGATTTAAAAGGAGGGAAAGACCAGCAATGAAAACACTAGTTAGAAATTGAATACTATTAAAACTCAACAACTCAGAAGACAAGAAAGCAAAGATGAGATGGGAGCATTGAGCTAGAGGTGAGAATAAACCAATTAAGCCATCAATAAAAATAATTACACACTTAAAGAGAAACAATAAACAGTATTTTCAAGGAAGCCATTGATTGTATCAGATGTTCTAGAAAGGAAAACAAAGAGAAAAAGTAATGTAATCTGCTAGCATTTAGGACACTAACCCCCATCATAATTACTTGGTCGTTTCAGACTTTCTTTAAAACCTAAAGCCTCCATGACCCTACAACTCTTCCATTCTGCATTTCTAAAAACAAGCTGAACCAGAAACGTGCCTCTCTGCAGCTAAAGCTGGACTTACTGACAGAGAGGTTCTCCCCATACCCGCAACATTATCAGGCTTGCCTGGCCCAATACTCCCTTTTCTCAACCAACTCAGGAATTTTCTCTGTTCACAAAAGTTTTGTTACTTCTACAACCTCCCCCACCTCACCTCCACTCCCTCCAAATGTACAAGAAATGTAACTGTGTGCTTTGAGCTTGCTGTCTGATAACCACTGCATTTGCTAAGCCCATGACTTGTATTCTTTGTAACTCCTGCAAGCGCAGCCCCTCCCAGAGTATAACCTGCCCTGCTCAACCCGACAGGGAGGTCAGTCTCTTAGTGTGTGAACCCAGGCTGACCCACTGGTGCTAAGAATAAAGCTTGTTCTACATTTTGCCTCTGAGACTCCTGCGGGCTTTCCAACCTCCTGGAAGAATTGTAGCTCGTAACAAACTTTCTGAGGCAAAGCATCACCAGTGCAAGCACTAGCCAGAACCACCTGGACTATAGCTGAGGCAGCTTGTGAGTGCATGGATGGCTGAAGCAAATCCCTAAGTGAGCTAGGTACCCTAGGACATTCTTCTCACAGCAATCTTCCAGAGGAGTTTATGCTTTTATACCCGAGCCTGCACTGGGTGACATCTTACTGGTTCCTGAGATGTCCTCAACATGTCTTTCTTCTGGTCCCATGTAAAAAAACTTAATTTATCTTTAATGGACTTAAATTTTTCAACAAACACATGTTCCTAACATTCTGGTATTCTGAGCTCCTACCATAATTGTCCATCAAGCACTATTTGTCATATTCCAGGGTACCAATAGCCCACTTCTCCAAACACTTCCAAATTCCTCTTGCAAACCAGTACCAAAGGCTTCTGAACCACATGGTCAGGTATAGTCATGGAATTGCCCTACTTCCAGTATTAATTTTTTATAATGGTCAGCTTTTCCATTTGGGGGACAAAATAGCTGACATACCAAATTAAAGAAGAGGCTTATTTTGGCTCATGTTTTTAGAGGTTTCAGTCTATGGTTGGCTGGCTCCAAGACAGACTTCATGATGGAGAGTCATGGTAGAAGAAAGCTTCTCAACTCATAGCAGCCCTGAAGCAGAAAGAGTTGAGAAGATCAAGAGGCTAAAGGGCCGGGAACAAGATATAGCTTAAAGCCATGCCCCAAGACCCACTCCCTCCATTGAGGCCCTTCCTCCTAATAGCCCATTCATCTATGAACTCATCAATGGATTAACTCATCAATGAGACTAGTTGCCATCACATGTGAAAATCTGGTTATTGTTTTTTTTTTTTTTTTTTGTGTGTGTGTGTGTGTAGTGAGAATACTTAAGATTTAATCCCTTAGCAAATTGAGGTATATCAGGTTATTTACTATAGTCATGAGCACACATTATTAGATCTCCATAACTTACTGATCTTGTAACTGAAAAGTGTAAACTCTTTTATCTATGAGATGATGGATATGTTAATTACCTTGATCGTGCCATTCATTTCACAACATATACATCATGTTATATCTTTACATACAAATTATACATCTTTACATATCAATTATAAATTCATAAATTATATATCTTTACATATCAATTTTACCTTAATAAAGCTGGCAGAAACAGAAGAAAAGGGAGAAAAGGAGGGAGGAAGGAATGGAGGAAAATTTGCAAAAGCCAAGAAATTTACTACCACTAAAAAATTCTAAAAATCAATGAGAGGATCAATATGTGTTATTCTAATATAAAACATTTTCCAACTACATTATTTCTAGAGAACAAACATATATCATTACCTAGCACTAAAAAAAGATTCTGATTTTGTCCATGATGTTACTGCAAAACATGCTACACAATA
This sequence comes from Fukomys damarensis, assembly GCF_012274545.1. NCBI lineage: Eukaryota > Metazoa > Chordata > Mammalia > Rodentia > Bathyergidae > Fukomys > Fukomys damarensis. The sequence goes on along the minus strand of NW_022900947.1, from coordinate 19,620,275 downwards.
TTGAAAAACTCAGAGTGACAAACGTAACTGATGACATTTATTCACAGCAGAAATTTTGACACAATACTTCGAGCAATTAACAACCTAGTGAAGAAAAAGACAGAGATAAAGGTAGTATAACGGAAAGAAGACTATGCTAAGTCACATGGTAAGGGTAATTATATGGCTCCTTGCCCTGGTACAAAACCTCTTTACATCTGTTGTCTTGATATAATGATTAATAGCACTCTCCTTCATCCTTACACATAGGCCAGCTTTTAATTCTTATCCATAACCATAATATAAAACAATGTTAAATGACACTATAAGACACAACTGCATTTGATTCATCTGTGAAATGGAATATATAGGTTCTGTATTCACCCAAATTCAGACAACTTTTAAAAGATAAAGACAGTATGTCCAGTATGCTAAACTCTCAAATAAATATATTACAAAAATGCAATGCCATGCTGTTATCCTGAAAATGCTCAGAAAAGGAGGGGACGGAGAGGAGCAGGACTGGCAGTACAGTCAGACTAGAACCAAAGAAGAGAAGTCCAGATGCATGATCAAGTCACCCTCCTACTCCTCTGCCCCTTCCAGTCTGTAACAATGCTGAATAAGAAAACCTTGTTGAGGTGAACTAAACATTAATGGAACAAGAATGAGAAATTATTTTTTAATGAAAATATATATTTACTACGTGGTCTGACTAAGGAAAGCTGAAACAATTTGAGGGAAGAGAAAAAGATTTACTAGTTGAAGCAGGAACTGTGATAACTTCCAGATAAAGGCAAAAGATACTCGGTGCTCTGTGATGCCATAAAATGATTCCAGGAATTTTGGTTTCTGCATACACAAATCTCTTGCTACAGGCCATAATTTTCCAGTTTATTAATAGGTTGTATTTAACAGTGCTTACTTACCATTTTAAATACATCATTCCACACAAAATATATTACAGTGTTTAAGTTACTAGTTCCTCAGAAACATCTGATTAGTCCCTATGTAATTGAACTATGAAGTAGCAATGGTGCTTCGTAAATGGTCTATGATTAAGGTGACCTCATGAAGACAACATTCTATAATAAATCAGAATTATGGGGTAGACAGAGATGAGACAATCTAAAATATGGTAAGGACTTTAGATAAGAGAAAGTCTTCTGGTTTCTATGGTGGTTGTTCTGAGAAGCAAGCAGATACATGACTAGCGATACTCTTGAGAAAAGCAGTTTTTCAAAATGTCCTAAGTAGAAAAGTAGCTCAAGAGCAATCGGTAAATAAATTTAAAAAGGCCAATAAATAAATATTACAATTGTTAAAGCAAGATATAAGAGCCTGGATATTCAACTAAATACTGAGGCAAGACACAAAGTTCACAAGGTTAATATTCTAGGTACAACTATAAAATAATGAGATATTTTCTTAAGATCAGTCTCAATAACATATATGCTTCTCAGCTACCTAGGTCCATGGTAGCGAACCTATAGTACACATGCCACTAAGTTTTTCTTCCACAGACTTCCTATTTAAAGATACTGTAAACACTACATTTAGCATTTCTTCACACCACTCCAAATACAAATTAAATCTAAAAATTAACTAAATTTGTAACTAAAATAGTCATAAGGACAATTAATGGGAAAAGGTTTGGTTTTTTTAAGAAATAAGATTTTAATTATGTCTTTCCTTATCAAAATGGCATATACTATATTTTCTGCCTCACTCGTTCTGTCATTTCTTCTAAATTAATATAAATTAATCAATTTCTTGTAGATAGCACAGGTATCACAGCTAATTTCAGTAATGGAAAAGTAGGCTATTGATCATAAGAGTATCAGTACTGATGTGCCATATGGTTAAGAAACATGTACAGCGGAGTAGAAATTAAAAAAGAGTAACAGCAATGTCTCCATAATTCATTTTCATAAAAAATTCAGATGATACAATTTGTAACATGATCTTGCTATACACTTCATCAGTGCAGTAGCCTCCAAACTGAGTTGCCCAGACCACTTATGTTTAATCATATCCCATTTCTAAGTCATATTTTCGTGAACAGTTTAAGAAGACATAACATTATCAAGGATTTAGCTCAGTGGCACCGTGCCTGCCTTGCAAGCACAAGGTCCTGAGTTTTATCCCCCACACCAAAAAAAATAAACAAACGAAGACAACACTGGTACAACAGCGCGCGCGCGCGTGTGTGTGTGTGTGTGTGTGTGTCCCCATAAACAGCTATTTATTTTAAAATTTAACAGAGAGTGCATACTCAAAATCTTCTGATAGAAGTGCATGATAACTAGCTTGGAGAATTACAGGTCATATACTAATTGTTAAGTGATTTAACACCACTATCTGAAGGATTGTATTTGAACCACACACCTCTACACTGCATCAAATTTATACAGGATCCTTTACTTTTTCCTCAAATTATACTAATCTGTTTGACAGAAATTTACTTCAATACCTAAGTATCTGTAATTTTTCTCATAATCAGATAACATTTCTGCTGACCTCCTAAGCTCTCCTTATTATTTACATTTAAATAAAATGTTTAAGAGCCAATATGAAAATGTTCAGAATTCTAGGCGCCAGCTTCTACTGACTCTCAACAGGAATTCTATGGACCACAGAGCTGGTGCATGACTTGCATGCCTTTTGCATCATGCACTAATGCACCTGAGATACGGAGACTACTCTCTCTGTCTCACCAGCTTTCTCATGCTTTCATTAAAATGGTGGCTCCCTTTCTTGATATCCATGGATCATCTCAAGCTCAACTTGCTACTTTCCCGTGTCTTTTCTACTTTTAGTCTCTTACACACTATACTAGTCTTGATTCTTCGACACAGCTCACTTTTTTCAGAACAAGTCAATGTGTATATTTTCCAAGAAATGGCTGGTTATAAGCATACTGAGTGTCTATGTGGAGGTTTATAATAACAGCAATTCACAGCCAATAGATGCTCAATAAAAGATCCTGAGGTAAACTTTTCTCCTGGACCTAGTGTTTCACTTCTCACAAATGTCACAGCATACCACTTCCAATAGCAGTTTTATAAAAACTTACCAATGGTCCTTCCATTGCCAACCTTTCTCTTTTTCTGAGCTCTGTATTATTCCATTTAACTGTTTCACACAGTGCAAACACTACACATGTGCACTTAAAATCTGCTGAGGAACTGAAATGATTAAATAACTTATAATTCTACAAACTATTATGCAATTAACTATTCTAATAAGTCATCAAATATCTGCCAAAGCTTACTTAATACCTGTCTCTGTCTACATATGCATAATTTTACTCATGCCTTTAAAGGTAATTTTAATTATTCAGCTAATGTGAATTTCTTCTATTTGTTTCAAATTTTAGCATTACAGTATGCTTTGATTTGAATGGCTGTCCACTCCAAAACTCATGTTGAAATTTGTCATTGTGGTGATGTTAGGAGGTGTAATGCTGGAAGGTAACAGGGCCACGAGAGGTCTACTCTTACATGTGGAAATGATGTCATTATCACACTGGCCACCATGTAACAAGAAAGAGAAAATGAAATTTGACAGAGCTAATCCAGTCATATTGTGGTGTTTTTTTTTCCTCCCCAGCACTGGGGATTGAACCCAGGACCTTGCATTTACAGGGCAGGTGCAGTGCCTGGCGCCAGTCATACTGTAAATGACCCAAAAAAATACGACAATAATTTTAAGAAATCCACTTAGCTTAGAGAATAATTCATCCCTTTATAAAGTGCTGATATAGTTAGTGTTCAATAACTGGCAATTAAACAAACCATTTAAATAATCTTGAAAAAATAATAATATAGTCTAAGTGCGTGCATGTGTGTGTGTGTGTGTTTTCTCTGTATGCAGAAGGGAGGGACAGAGGGAGGAAGAGGAAGGGGGAGAGAAGGAGAGAGGGAGAGAAAGAGGATGAGGAAGACAGGGAATGAAAAAAGGGGGAAAGAGGGAGGAGGGAAGGAGAGGAGAGGGGGAGGGAAATAATGTTGAAGACATGAATTATCCACTCAATATAATAAAATGGATGCATACCTATAATACCAGTGTTCTGGGAAGCTGAAGTAGGAGGATCAAAAATTCAAGCTCAGCCTGCATAATTTGCAACTCATCAAGACCCTGTCTCAAACTAAAAAAATAAAATGGCTTGGGATATTAATTCGGTGTGAAGGGCCTGGATCAATCCCCAGCAACACAAATGAATGGATCCATGAATGAATTTAAAAAGTAGTCCTAATAGTAAAGCTCCTGATAACCCATCAATTTCATCTCATTCAACCTCATAAACAACAGAATCATTTAGATATTTAAAAGACTTTTTAAATTGGATACAACCCAAGCTACAGTTATATATTTCATAGTTCTAAAAGCAAATGAAATTAAATGGTCTGTTTAAAATTGAAAGTATTTTGGTACCACTGAGCTTTAACCACAATGAGAAAAAACATCTCAGTAAATAGAAATCAACTGATACAGATGCACTAAATGTAAGACTGAAGAGCGACTATCTCTATCTCTGATCTAACAGGCAATTAGAGATCGCTGCAACTTTCGTAGCTGAGGCAAGCGCTCTCAAAGTGATAATCATGATGGATGAGACAGGAAAAACTTAGAGGCAGTAAGCTGGGCACAAGAAAATAAATACTTAGATTAAAACACAACTAGTAAATAACCAAAGTACATAAGAGGCAATAGTAAAAGGGGAAAAAAAAGGAGTAATTTTGGTAATGCATGATCTTATTTATAGCAGGGGTTGGCATACAGAAAAAATCAGGCCTTCTGTCTGTTTTGCAAATAAAGTTTTATTAAAAAGTCACTATGACCATCAGTTCATGTATGATCTATAGCTGCTTTTATATAATGGTAAAATTGAGCACTTCCATGTGAGACAATAGAGCCCACAAAATCTAAAATATTTACTACCTTTTAGTTTTCTAAAACTGCCATAACAAAGTAACACAAACAGAGTGGCTTGGAATCAGAGAAGGTTAATCTCTTATAGATTTGGAAGCTAAAAGTTAAAAATTAAGGCTGTCAGCAGGGTCATCCTCAAGGACTATAAGGGAGACACTTCCACTTTTTATTCCCTTTCCATTTGAACATTTTTATGTGCAACAGAATATTGCAAAATAGGAAGAAACTGTTCAGTATAGGTTTTTGGTGGACATGTTTCAAACTGTAATTTGGCCCTTTTCAGAAAAATGTCTGCCAACTTCTAATTTAGAAGAATAAGATCTGAAGAGAGGTAGGTACAAAAGCACCACTGAATAGTGAGAGATTTAAAATAGGTGAGAGAAATTCTGCTTTAAAAATCTAAAATGATCAGGTCAAGTACTGATCTTTAGAAAATGTCATGTTAAGCAAAAGTATTACCAGAGGATTTCACTATAACATTAGATAATGACGTATGAAATAATTTAATATTACCAAAAAAAGAGCATCTCAACAGAGAGTTTGAAAAGCCCTGAAAAATGAAAAGGGATTTGGTTAGAATGAGACACAACTTCTATGGAGAAACTAAATAAACAACCTCTATGGAAAAACTATGAGAAATCCTAGACCAGGGAAAGATAGGAATACTTCAAAATTAAAGACAGTAAGTACAGTAAATTAGTAAATTGATGGTCTCCAATGAACCAGACCTCCTAATCATCTCTGTCACATATCCTCTCCCACAAAGACTTCTCAGCTTAGCCAAAAGACTTGTTTTGGCCAATTTGATATTAGAAAGCTCTGGCAAGAAAAGGCATGATAAGCACTTGCACATGGGGACTTGCCTTGTTGGAACAATACACTTGGAAATTAGCTGTCATGCTATAATAAATTTTGAGCTACATTCCTGAATATTGAGAAGTACATACAGACAGATCATGAAAGATAAAAGGCCATCTTAGATATTCCAACTCCAGTAACTCCCAAACTAATGCCAAATGCCACAGTGATCTCAGCCCATACCTAAGGGAACAGAAAAACTGCTTAGCTAAGCCCAGTTAACCCACATAATGAGAGAAATAATAAACTGTTGTCATTTTAAACCACTACATTTTGGAGTGGTTTATAAGGCAGCAATGGATAACAGACAGACTAGAATATATGTTTAAGAATCCCAAGAATACAAGACTAGCCAGGCATGGTAGTGCACACCTGTAATTTCAGCACTCAGGAAGCTAAGGGTAGGAGGATCACAAGTTCAAAGCCAGTCTGGTGTACATATTGAGTTCAAGCCTGCCTCAATTACACAGAAGGACCCTGTCAAAAAACTAAAAAAAAAAAAGAAACATGAGACTGAAGATTTTTATAAAACTGAGAATACCTGGGGCCAGTGATTTAGCTCAGTGGCACCATGCCTGCTTTGCAAGTGCAAGGTCCTGAGTTCCATCCCTAGTACAAAAAAAAAGAAAAAAATAAACTGGAAAACCCTCTATACAATCGGAAGAAGGAAAAAAACAAGAAAAACTATATTTATAGTCTAAAATTAAAATGTAAAATGAGAAAAGCTAAGGATATTGAAGATGAAGGAGTTGAGTCACACAAGGAATAAAGAAAAATTTTAAGTCTAGAAACAAGTCATTCGGATCTAAAAGAACTGCAGAGAAAGTTTCCGACTTACTTCATCACTCTCGTCTACTTCAATCCCACCATCTTTGTCATCGTCCATTTGCTTATGTATTGTCTGAAGAGCTTCCAGACTAAGCCTATCTTCATCTGTAAAGCAGGGTGGGCTCAGCGATGTGCAGGGATCTGAGACAGAACAAAGGGCAATTACTGACCGGTCACACCAAATCACAGACTACACTTCAAGAACATAACTTCAAAGCAAAATCCAGCAACATTAAACTTCAGGCCAAGTCACAGTAAGAAGCTTTAAAATATCTAGCAGAGTATTCTCCACATCAAAAGTATAATATATGAACATAACTGGCTAAAAGTAATCCAGTTTCATTGGTATTAGGCAACTACAACCAGAAGCTATACCAGTCCTAAGCTCAAGTTTATAAAGTCTTCACATTTTGAACCACTTCTTCTCCTCTAGCCCATTATACTCACTATTCTTGCCCTCAAAACAATCTCCCAACATTTTGCAAAAAGCTAAACATTCATAGTACAAGGTGCTCTTTATTTCTGTATAATCCAGTTTTTAAAAAATGTAAGTCCTAAGAAAATATTACAAAACAACCAAACTAGAAAAGGACATATAGAATATTCATGACTCTTCTTTCATTTTCTTATTTAAATAATTCAAGAGTCTACCCATAAGATTTTTTTTAAATATATAACTTCTCAGGTTCAACAAGAAAAAAATCAATTTTTTACATCTCATTCCTCATGTTTTCCTTAAAAAACATTTATTGGTTAAGCTTATTTCTATGCAACAAATATGAATTTTCAAATTCAAATGGTCAAATACTAATTAGAGGGCATGAATAGTTTTTCAAAGGCTAAAAATCAGACTGATGAAAACCAGCTTCTACTGCTATGACTCTTCCTACCCGGATGAGTGGTACAATGACCAATTCTAGGAACTTACTGCTAACTATTCTACTAGGTCACTGAAGTAGTATCATTTTAAAATGTCATGAGAACCACATGCATTTCCAGAAACAGTACTGGCTTGTGTTTAGCCTAAAGAAGGAATGCCACAGTCTGGCTGCTCTTCATCAATAGTTTAAAATCTAGCATATCTTTCGGGCTTTGTTATGAGTTAACAGTCATCAGTTAACTGTGAGCATATAAATTGACATTGGGTCTTAGTTAACTCAGCTCTAAAATAAAGCACACAAACGAAGGGCTTACAGTTTTACTGCAGCTATAAAGCCCTAACAATATTTAATCTGATGCCTAGGTTGAAAAAAAAAATGTTAGAGACCAATACTTGAAACATACAAATTTTATTTTCTAAAAAACAACTTGACTGTATATTACCTACATATGTTCCAATTACAGCCTAAAATATACTTTGGCAATTTAACATTTTTAGATCTAATTCAAAATGTAATTAAACTTCTTTAGCTGTTGAAGGGGAGAGAGCGAAAAAATTACTATTAAATGGGCCAGATAGAGCTCAGGGGCATGCTCACTTAGGCAGCACATACACTAAGATGTAGCTCAGGAATAACGAGCTGGCCTCTAGTGAATGAGGCCCTGGGTTGGATTCCAGGCATCACCAAACAAAAAAAACACTCAAAAACGAAATTACAAGTTATATGTAATATATGTATGTATGTATGTGTGTGTATGTGTGTGTGTATGTATGTATGTGTATGTATATATGTGTATGTATATATATATGTGTGTATGTAT
>NW_022900947.1:19557648-19611560 GCF_012274545.1 Fukomys damarensis | reverse complement strand
GCTGACCCAGGAAATTACAAACATAATGGTCACCTATGTTCCCTAATTCGCAAAACCACCAGAATCTTGATAGGACTATGAGTTCAAACTCATTTGTAATTATTGTGATGGACACAAAGTAAAAGATAAGCTCTCAAGTACTAAAATAACAAATAGTGTGAAGATCTGCAATACAACATATAATTCTCTCCAGCAAAACTAATTTTCACATTTAACTTATTTTGCTAATAAATATACATAATATAAAATAAAGGTTTACTTCAGGGTGTAATGTCACCATAAAATCTTTCATAAATATTGTCTTGCAGTGATCACTTCCTTATCCCAACTCCATTCTATCCATTCAGCAAATACCTACTGGGCACCTGCCATGTGCCAGGTGCTAGAAAAATGATAAGGAACAAAAAAAGACAAAAGTCTTCATAAAATATTCTAGTGAGGAATATGGACATTACAAGATAAATAAAGGAAAGGTACAAGCATGTTAGTAGTAGTAACTATTAAGGAGAAAAGTAGTTAAAAGCAGCTATAAAATGTCAAGGCATTTTAAATTTTTATTTTATCTTTATTTTCAAGTCATTTTAAGACACTTAATGCTGTACTTTTTTAAATCTCTAATTGCTTTACACATCATTTTGTCCACACAACTAAGCTTATGAACAGAGTATAAAATCAAGGAGTGGCTGGGCATATTGTACACTTTTATAACTTCTGGTTACTTCATACAATAACTAAATCACAATTAGGCTTTTATACTATACAGTGCAGTCACAGAGATTAGGAATTAAGAGATAACAGAGTAATTTATGCTCCAAAAAAGCTCACAGTCTAGTGAGAAAGAAGGCATTTATCTTCCTACAATACATTGTTAGGCACTCATAAGAACATGGTTTGCAGGTGCTACAGTTTGAATGCATCCCCCAAAACTTAATCCCAAATGCAAGTTTTAGAAAGCAAGGTCTACTGGATTAATCATGAATGAGTTAATTTTGTCTATAAAAGGCCTCAAGACTAAGTGTGACCCCTGCATATCCATGCTCTTGCCTCCCCCTTTCCTCTGCCCTCTACTTTCTCTTACCCTTCTGTTGTAAGATAATACAGCAAAAAGGCCCTCGTCACACACCAACTGCTTGACTGTGGACTTCTCAGCCTCCAGCATTGTGAAAAATAAGTTTCTGTTGTTTATAAATTACTTAGTCTGTAGTATTCTACTACAGCAACATAAAATAGATTGATACAATCTGTCATGAGAACACCTAAATTGAGACTGGAAGAGAAAATCAGGAAAAATTTTCCAAAGGTATATTTGGAGTTTTAAATGACTTAAATTTAAATTTAGAATTTTGATGACCTTGATAAGTGTTATAATTTAAATCTAAAATGTTCCACAAAAGTCTCACACGTGTCTGAAGGCAAGAGGATCACTGGGACATTATATTCACAAGTGGATTAATCCACTGATAGAGGTTCATAGCTGAATGTGCTGTTAGGAGGTGGGGCCTGGTAGGAAGAGGTGGACCACTAGAGGCATGACTGGAAGGGATGATTCTTGTCTTCTCTGTTTCCAAGAGGCTGTAGACTGAGCAGCTATCTTCCGCCATGCCATTCCACCATGCCTTTTCTCCCTTAAAATTAGCCCTGAAGCCAGCTGACCAAGCATGGGCTAAACCCACTGAGACGATGAGTCAAATAAACCCACTGTGATGGTGTGTGTCTATATGTCCTCTCACCACCTCATGCAGACAATAGGTGGAGTTTTTTCAGAAGTGATTTGATCTACAGTGTGTGAGGCTGGAACTGATTCATGGTGCAATGCTAGGCTCAAGGGCACTAAAATTAAGCATATGAGTACTACCTGCCCTAAGTAGCCTGGATAAAATAAAAGGGGCAGAAAGATGCTGTGAAGGTCTCCTGTTACTTTTGCTGCCTTGTGCATGCAATGAACTGTTACTCCTCTATGATGCCCCTCTGCCATGTGCCACTCGGCCTTGGAGCCAGCCAATTATGGACTGAAACCTCTATGAACTGTAAGCCAAATAAACTTTTCCTCCCTTAACTTCTGGGTGTTAGGTATTTGGTCTCAGCAATGAGAGAAAAGTAACTAAGACACCCCCTCCTTCTTTAAAGTGCGGCTATCAGATATTTTGTCCCAGCAAAAGTGAAAAAGAGAGAAATGCACGTGACATGAAAAAATACAGACCATTCAGAGATATGCAACTGGTTTGATTTGCATGTAGATAATATATAAAAACAAACATGAATCTGGGCACAACAGTGGTCCCCAATTTTTTTGGCATGGGGGATCAATTTCATGGAAGATAATTTTTCCACAAAAAGGATGCAGGGAGTGGTAGAGTGGTTTCAATATGATTCAAATACATTACATTTATTGTGCACTTTATTATGAACTCTATTATGAACTCTATTATATTGTACACTCACTTTATTATATACTCACCACAGTGCACAACTAGTGGGAGCCCTGGACTTGTTTGCCTGGAACTAGATGGTCCAATCTGGGAATACTGTGAGACAGTGACACCTGAAGCATATTGCCCATGTCCAGTCCACTCTGTAATCTTATTTTGGTTGCTATCACTACAGAAAGCCCAGCTTCACAAAGATAGGGTACTGGAAATAAGGGCTTTTCGGTGCTTTTGTGGCTACTCAGGATATTCCACCTTGACTTTAATCTAGAACATATAGAGATTTGAATTTGTCTCAAACATACTTTCAAGGCCACCATAATTTGTGACCTCCAGAAGTTGATTATCATCTACCATAGACAAAGCTGATTCATCTGATTTATTCACAAATGGGTTGCAGATCCATTCTTTCCCAGTTCTGGTGGTCTTTTGTAGTTGGAAAATAATGCTGAAACTCTCTTGAAAGCTAAGGTAGGTGACCATGCACCAAATAGGGGAAAGAAGGTCCTAACTCAGTCTTAAAACCTCTATTAATATTTGAAACATATCAAAAAATCCCAGGGTTCATGCATCACCCCCATAACTCCAGTCTGGTTCTGAATACAGCCACGTTATCTGTTGACCTCAACACAGGTGTTTTCTTCCCTGAAGTGAGAGATTGAGTTCACTGGGCAAGTTAAATATATCATGTGAATAAATAGTTTTGCAACCCATTCTGTGTCACTGAAATGTGCTGCCTGCCAGTTGTGACTGTTTTTCTAAAAGAAATCTCTAGTGTGGCTCTTCTAATTCAGAAACACTAGCCAGTGATCTACCTTTAGAAAGCCACCTCACTTCTGTGCATAAGAGAAGATACATGTGCACTGCATCCACCTCCTCACACCGCTGCACATAAGAAGTTAGGGGCATATACTTTAATGTGGTTGGCAATTTCAATCACATCCTATAAAACACTGTTATGTTCAGGTGACATTTTTTAGCTAGTCATCACTTCTTTTTGGATAACATGGTACCTAGACTCACATTCTGAAGTGACCTTTTGACCTGAGTAATAAAACCAGAAAGCAGTTCAGTCATGACAGCCACGCCATCTGTACATATACTGACACAAAATGACCAATATAATTTTCCTGATATCTAATCATTCAAAGACTTGAACAGTTCTGCAGCTGTGGTGCTGGCTGGCAACTACAGTGCACATAACACACCATCATGCACATCCTCCTAGAAAACATATCGCACCAAAAAAAGCCTTATTGCCAACATCACCAGATTACTCAACCTAGGCGTCACCAGCATACCATAGTAACTCAAGAATCTCTGCTATTTCATCAATTTGTCTATTGCATCAATTTTTCTAGTTATGGTGCTAATCATAGAACACCACAAGCCACCTTTTAAATGGTCACCTCTCCCCTAAAAGTTCATGACAGATGTTCTTAGCAGCCAGCAAGATCAACTATTTTCTGAGAGTAAAGGGATTCTTAACTCTGCAAATGCAATTAGCCACCAAGAATAATCCTCTTAATTCAGACATTTGATAAAGTGGTGACCTTCAATAACTGCCTCTGTTTTTCTTATTCTTATTTTGGTTGGGGTTGGGGTTGGGGTTTGGGTCTGGTTTGGTTTTTTAAATTCCAAAGGCTTGTCATTGTTTAATGTGGGGTATTTTGTCTCCAAGCGCAGATACAGTTTTAAAGCTTCATGGCCTCCCTGGACAGCCAGTCATCATATAAGCAGGCCTGAAGAATGTGAAGCATCTGTTGCAATGACCCCATAATTCAAGTAGGACCCTTGGTATTTTCTTTTAAATTCTGCTTTCTTTTTGTTGGCAGTCTTAAGGATCTTGGGTTGTCTCATATTTGAATCTTTTCCTTCCCCTTTTCCAAGTTCTCCAGTGATGATATTTTATTCATTTTGAGGAGGGTTAGTGTGTCAGCTTAGCAACACTAACTAACACAAGTGGGCAGTGTACGAAAGAGAAACAGACTGAAGTGGTTAAAAAAAAAGTGGGCAGACCACATGTGGACTAAAATAATTGTCAGATTCTAACTTAAATTCTGCCACCACATTCAGCTTTACAACCGAAGTACATCAACTCACTTGCCACTATAAAAATCTGCCACCACATACAACTTGCTTGTTGCTTAACTGACAGGGTTCTGACATGAGTCTGCAATTCATTTATTTTGGTCTCTGTACAGTTAAAAATCTCTGCTAATGTTAATATAAATTTGCAGCTGCTCCCCCAATACTAGCCTCATCAACTCAGCTCCACCTCAGATCATCAGGCATTAGACTCATAAAGGAGTACACAACCCAGATCCTTCAAATTTGTAACAAACAGCAGGGTTCCAGCTATGAAAAATCTAATGCCACTGTTGATATCAGAGGCAGAGCTCAGGTGGTAATACAAGCATTAGGGAGCAGCTATAAATGCAAATGAAGCTTTACTTGCTGATCCATCAATCTCATCCTGCTTTGTGGCTAGGCTACAGACCATTCAGGTGTGTGGCCTAGTGGTTGGGGACCCCTGGGTTGATATATTGATAAATGACTAGATCTCTAACAGCTATATTCCATACTATATATAGAATTTGCAATTTTATACAGAATATTATGTGATACCAAGGAGGGATCTAATACAATCAGATTCATAATAGGATGTTTAATCTAATAAGAACAATGGAAGATAGATGAAATGAAGGCTGAGAAGCACGACAGCAGAAATGGTTACAATATCTTGGCAGCACTCAACAGTCCATGCCTCCAAGGAATAGAGAAGTAAATGATGAAACTACTCTAGGGTGTTTGGTGTTGTTTTCAAACTGGAATAAGAGGAAAGATGGGAGCTGAAAATACAACAAGAATGATGCATTTTTCCACAGGAATTTTTATTTCCTTCAAAGTATAATAACTGAGGCCTAGAACAGTTTGTAATAGCTAAAACTTGGAAACAGCCCAAGTGCCCATCAACTTTATGATCATCATCAAAATTTATGATCTTGGTCTTTCCTTCTTGCCTTTGTAGAGAGCCAAAAGAGAGACATTGGCTACTTTAACCACCTTAAAGCGGACTCCAGGAATGTCACCAACGGCATGACCTTTTCGACCAAATCCAGCAGCCAGAACTTCATCATTTTACTCAATGAAGTTCAAGTACCCATCATTAGGGACAAAAACTGTGATTTTCTTGCCATTCTTGATCAGCTAGACTCTGACGCACTTCCTAAAGGCCAAATTTGGCTGTTTGGCTTCAACCCCCACTTTTTCCAGCAGGATTTCCTTTGCATGGGAAGCACCTCCAAAAGGGTTGGCCTTCAGGGCTGTGCCCAGGTGGGCCTTCTTGTACTGCTTACCGTGCCACTACTGGTCTCGCCGGTGACTGCGGAGATTCCGGGCAGTACGAAGGCCTCGACACTTGCCCATGCTGCCGGCGTGCGGGCCCGAGCGAAAGAGCAAGATGTAGTTTTTCTTATAAAACAGAGTACTATTCAAGCCGTAAGGAAGGAGAAACTAGTCATTTATAGATAAATGGATGGATATTGAGGCCCTACTCTTAAGTAAAATAAATAGGACACACGTGTAAATACCAAATAGTTTATCTGGTGTTAAAAACTAAAAAGTATAAGGTTCAAATTGTATAATTGATAATGTGAAATAGAAGAAAAGGGTTAAAGGAGTACTGGCAAGGGTGGGGGAAAGGAAGGAAAGGAAAAAATATAAGAAAAGGATAAAAATGGACAAAGTCTTTGTAAATAGGGAAGGGTGGAGGGAGTAAAGGGAGAGCGAGGAAATGGGAAGAAAAAGGAAAAAAACTGAGGTCTAAAAATCTATGCTGAGGATATAGTTCAATGGTAGAGCATTTGCTTAGTATTCATGACAACCTGGGTTCAATTCCTAGCACCTGGAGAAATTAAAACTAAAAATCCTCACCTCGCTTCTTTATGCTATCATGGTAGAAATTAAATAACATTACACGTACGCTTAAACCTATTCAACATTCCCACGGAGACGAAAGTATATTGATTGTGAGGTCAAGGATTAAGCCTGTTTCACTGACTACTATGCATTACTATGTAGTATCATTATATATATAGTCCACATCGCGATATGTATAGTAATACTATACCTAATAAATAATTTCCCTGATTTGTCTATGTAAGCAATAGCATCTCCTGTGGCCATATGAAAGAACAATTGGATTTTAGTAAGCGCAGTCAGAAAAAGGAATGAGAAAGACTCAAACAGGAAAGCAATAAGATGAGCTCTGGAGCCCACGGATAGTACAATTTGGCTAGCAGACTATTTATCCACTTGGAGTGCTCTAATCTACTCCTTTCTTCCCCTTCTGGCTCACCTCCTCCTGCTACCAGCAAACAGTGGAAAGGAGGTGGGCAAGGACATGAGGTGACTATACCTTACAGCCCAGTTTCAAACAACAATGAATTGTGCTTTACTACGCCAACAGTGCTCCACACAGGGAAGAAGGAAACACTAGCAAGTATGGGTGGAGTAGCAACAGGATGGGAAATCTGTAAAGACAGCCTGGGGCTATTAGGGAAGCACAATGAACATCAGTAAGAGAACTCTGAAAGAAGGTGCCAAGGGTTTTCAAGTAAGACTGTGCCATGATAAAAGATGTCACAGGAAAAAAAATTATCAGGAATATTGTGTGAGCACAAAAGCTTTACTGTATAATCGGATTTATTTATTTTAATAGACTTTGTTATAACTGATGCGCCTACCCAGACACATTGTCATCCAGAGTCCATCCAGAGCTCCCATTAAAGTTCACTCTTAATGTACACTTTATGGGTTTGGGCAAATTCATGGTAACATATTTGCAACACTATGATATAACAATGAACAGTTTCACCCCCAAAATCTTTTATGTTTTCTTGTATATTTATTGCTCCCTGCCCATCCCCCCCAGCCCTGGAAACTGCTGATCTTACACTGTCTCCTTAATTATGCCTTTTCCAGATGTCTGAATAATTTATCTAGTCTTTTCACATTGGCTTCTTTCAATTAATAAAGTGCACTTAAGATTTCTCCATGTCTTTTCATGAAATGACAGGTCATTGCTTTATAGCACCACTAACATTTCACTGTCTGGCGACATCATCATTTACTTATCCATTCAGCTACTGAAAGATATCGCCACTGCTTCCAAATTTTTCAAGTATGAATAAAGCTGCTATAAACATCCATGTGCAGGTTTTTGTGTAAACGTAACTTTCCAACATCTCTGCATAAATATCAAGAAACACAACTGCTAGATCATATGGTAGGCTATATCTAGTTTTGTAAGAAACTGCCAAACTGCCTTCCAAAGTGGTTGTACCATTTTGCATTCCCGCCAGAAATGAATGAAAATTTCTGGTGCTCTACATCCTCACCAACATTTGATATGGTGTGTTCCAGATTTTGCCCATACTAATAATGTATGCTGTATCTCGCCATTTTACTTTGCATTTCCCTGATAACATGTGCAGTATCTTTTCATATGCTACATACCACCTGTTTACCTCCTCGGTAATATGGATCAGTTTGATTTTAATGTGGAGATATATGCTCACTACCAAAGAACACCTGCAATACTAGCACTTTAGCGGGTTGAGGCAAGAGAATCACAAGTTCAAGCCTAAGCAACTTAGTAACTTTGTAAAACCCTATCCTTTTTATTTCTGGTACAAGGGATCAACCTCAGGACCTTGTGCTTGAGAGGAAGGTACAGTGCCACTGAGGTAAATCCCTGGCTCCTAAATTTATTTAAAAAGGGCTGATCTGAGGTTATAGCTCAGTACAAACAAAGGCCCTGGGTTTCATCCCCAGTACTAAAAGATCAGACAAGAAGAGGTCAGGCATGGTAGTGCACACCCGTAATCCCAGCACTGAGGAGGCTGAGGCAGAAGGATCGCTGTGAGTTCAAGGCCAGCCTGGGCTACATAGTGAGTTCCAGGTCAGTCTCAACTACATAGTGAGACCCTGTCTCAAAAAAAAAAAAAAAAAAAAAAAAAAAAAAGATGAGAAGAATATAAACTACAGATGAAAAGAAAAGACCACAATGAAACAATAACTGAGTGACAGAAACGATATTACTGCCATTTCAGGTCTAAAAGTTATCTAGGTAAAAACAAAGTATACTTTCTTCTCTATTTGGCTCAACCAGGTCCCCCAAAAAAACAGTTATAAAATACATCAGTTGTGACTCCCAGTAAGCCTCCAGGGGGGAATAAATATGCCACAGTCTCTACTTTGTCACCCCAGTTAACTGCTATAAGTAGAGAGTATAGTTTAGAAACCTAACAAAAATAACAGAACTAGTAAAAGAAATGCTGAAAAAAGTAAGTGCAGTCTTTACAGCTAGTTTCCATCTTGTAATATCATTTGGGTCAGTAAATTTCATACAAAAAAGAACAACTAAGAACTGAAGCCAGGTGACTTAATCACAAACCAATGACTGCAGCCCACTAACACTGTATAATACCATCTGCTGCCAAGAACCTGGCTTACCATGTTGGTAACTACTTAGGAATCTTATGATTAGGATTCTAACTACCACTGAAAAAAAACTTTTAAATAAATAGTTTGTATTTATTATTTCCACTTCAAGCATTTATCAAATCAAATACTTAAATTTGAATGCTTTTAGATTAAGTTTTCTCAAATATCAAGGACAAGTATTTGGTGTCATTTCTCAGGAATATATCAAACATCTGATTCAAATTAAAAAGGAATATAAATATGTCTTCCTTCTAATATCCTTTCCAGGACAATTTTTATATCCCAGTATTATCTTATATTGCCAGCATCAGGCATACCAGAAACACCAAGCAAATACTAGGATTAACAATACAGTGCTTCTCAAAATATAACTAATAAAGATGTTGCATACTTTTTCTTTAGAGAAGAGAGTTTCAACCTATGATATATTGTATTATCTGGTATACAGATAAGCAAGCATTTACTGGAAGCATATTAACGCCAGGACAACTAATGAGAATGGGAAAACTATAGATGGATATATACACAATGCTGTACCAAAGTGCTAAAACATGCAGGCAGAGAGAGCATTCTAGAATGTCTGATATGTACCCAGATTTGAAAAGCTCAACAATTTAGGAAATAGACCATACCAACAAAGGGCTGAGAAACCACACTAGCGCATCTAATTATGGTACATGGAAAGAAGGGACTTTGCTGTAAACCTCCCTTGATTGACACCTCTTGGTGTCCTGAATCTCTATAACTACTAACTGGACATGAAAAGCACCTATTAATTTATCTGGACAATAGCAAAAACAGAAAATTTTCCCTTAGTTGTTAGTTAAAAGTTCCCCTAAAAAAACAGCTGAGTTGGCCTGTGTCTTCCAAATGTTTTCAACAGACCATCTTCTATAAATTCAGTTCTTTAGGTTTCTCCTTATTTTCCAAGAACATTTTAAAGTTTAACATACCTGATCTTCGAATTACTTCACTCTCATATATCCCACCATACCCCCCACCACCACCACAAAGCATCTTACATTCCTGCTGACCTTTTCAGAGCCTCTGTAGAGGTAGGAGTCAGAAGTAATGTCTCCGCCCCAAACCTATCTTAATATGCAATTCATTTCTCAAAACACTCTATCCAAAACAAAAAAATCTACATTTATATGCATGATTAACTTATATGTTCCTTCAGTGTATGTAAATAAAGGAGTGGGAGTCTTCATACAACTATATTAATCTCTATGAGCATTAACACTACCTAACTGCTTCCATTTTTTTAAATGCTGTAAGCTCCTAGAAAGCAATACATCTGTCTATTGCACTACGGTGTCTCTCATGTGGGAAACTAACACTGATTAAGTGCAAAAAAAAAAAAAAAAAACAGGTGTGTGTGTGTGTGTGTGTGTGTGTGTGTGTGTATTTAATAAAATTTATTGATTCCTGGTTTCCCAAAATACTGTAAAAATTTAACAAAAAATGTGTTAAACAAGAGGATCTGGACACAAACACAGAATCACAAAGTATTTCTTAAATCTCTCTGAAAAATCTCACTGAAAGTAACATAACCACAATCAGAAAATCAAGATTCCAAGAAGTACTAGATCTTTCAAGACCACATCTCAAGCCACTAATACTGTGATTATCAATGTTGTATACACAGTATAGAAGAGCTTTATTTTGTGTTGTTTGGGGGGGAAGAAAAATCCAACACTACAAGCTCAATCAATATGGTGAGTATGCTTAATGCCACTTATTTATACCCTTAAAAATAGTTAAAATGGTTAGTAGTATGTTTTTACGGCAACAGTAATTTTTAAAAGCTGTAGCCAAAACACAAGCTACAATGAACAGAGATCATTAACACTATGCTATCTGTATCAACATCTGAGAAATAAATAGAACATTGTCCTTATTGCTGGGCATTGATCCACGAGCCATACACTGGTTTACTTCTCTCCAAATGCAAGAACATCATGTAAAATAAAACTGACATCACAATTTTACAGATGACAAAAGTTTATCGCTCTAAGGAGAAGAAAATATTCATTTTCACCCTGCCACTTACTACTGTATAACTTCAGAAAAGTTACTTAGCCTCATTGTTTTAATTTCCTCTTCTATATAGTAGAATATCAACAGGCTTTCAAGGCTATTAGAATTAAATGAGACGTCTTTATGTATAAAACACCTAGCAATGTGAGGTACATAATTGGAACTCAACAAACATCAGCCAAGGGCTGCAGGTGTTGCAGGTGCAGCTCCCTGGCAGACAGCACTTTTCTAGTAATATGCAAGGCCCTCCTAGGCTCAATGCCCCATATTGCAAAAACTAAATAAAATAAGCAGGACTCAACAGGTATTTATATTATCACCTGGAGAAGTAAGTAAAGTGTCTACAGAAATTAGCTAATAAGTACCATGGTAGAAACTCATGACTCAGTCTTATGCAATGAGTCTAGAATTGTGGGGGAAAATTTTTTTTAAACACTTTTTTAAACAGAACTTACTCTAAAAACCTTTGGCTCATTCCAAAACCAAATACACTTTAAAAAATTGACGGAGAAGATAAAAAGTGAATATCACATTTATTATGTGATTATTAAATAAAGCATTAACAGGGTGCTTTATTTGACTATCTATTTCAAATGTTCCCAGGGCCAAGGATTTAGCTCAGTGGTTCTGCTGCCTGCCTCGAAAGCGCAAGGACCCGAGTTCCAACCCCATACCAAAAAAAAAAAAAAAAAAAACAGTAACACAGCTGTGTCAGTATCATACTTCTGATGAACAAACCAAAGTTCTCTTAGGTAAAGTAATTTCCCCAAGGTCAAACAGCTGTTCATTTGTTTCTGTTGAAATTCAACCCACAGCTGTCCAAATCCAAAGAACTTTACCTTTACCTATATCCCCCAACCTACCAAGAAAAAGTCTTCCCCCTTTTAAAACTACTCCCTAAAATATTCTAAAAGCGGATTTGTGGAAAGCACCACTTAATGGAAGCATATAATCCTATAAAAAATTAGTATTTAAAAAAAAATGTTCGCTTAGATTGCTTTTGGTATGTATGTATTAGACTTATTTGTTTAAACAATTATTTTATGAAGTTCTCAAGGTTTTGAAATGAAAACAAATGCTCATTTCCAACTAGGAAAGAAAACCTATGAATTTGGTCTCAGCAACAAAAATAAGATAATTTCCCTTCTACTGTTCCATAACAGCAGAGTCTATACTACTGTCGTAATAGGAACAACCAGGCATGGGCACACTGTGCTGCTGGCCAGAGACTTGATGTTAGGTGATATCTATAAATCAAATACTTCTAAATTAAGAACTACTTAACGGAGTATACAAAAACAGATAACCCCTCCCTTTTCTCATGAAAAAGACCTCAAGAACCAGTGAGCCAATGTTTTTGTTTTGTTTGAGTATATAAGAAAGTCTCACATAACTTTGCTCTATTGAAGAACTGCAAGTTCAGCTTCCAACACACACACACCTGTAAACATACAAAGTTTACTGAAACCCTTAATGATAATTAAGAGCATAAATAAACAGTACAATGGGTGTTCCTGAATTTTAAAGAAAATATCCTCCTAGATATTTTTAAATTGCCCTTTTAAGACATCCAAGAGCAACAAAAAGAAATTGGAAACGTGAGAACTACAAACAACCTGCAAAAAGCCTTCCTGCTAAAAGCTGAATCAGGCCAAACATCTATTTAATAGTTATGTTTATGACAGAGTTGACACCAAACTCTTAAGGTCAACTTCACTCTCCAAAACAATCTTTTCTATCTTTTTTTCACAAGATTTTTAACATCACATAATGCTAACATCCATCTTTGCATTAGTAAGTAGCAACCCTTGTTAGTAACCATATGCAAACTAAAATACTGTACTTCTTATGGTAATGTTTTTTTCCCTGAAAATACTGACTTCAACTCTTTCGTGGTGATAATTTAGGAGGCCCCTCCCCCCGTGCAGGCTTTATGGAAGACAACACTAAAGGCTATGAAATGATTTAATCATTATATCAAAACATACACACACAGGGCCTGGGATTTAGCTCAGTGGTTCCACCGCCTGCCTTGCAAGCACAAGGACCCAAATTGAATCCCTGGTATCAAAAAAAACAAAAAAAAACCTTTCCACACACACAAAGATTGCCCTTCTGTTCAAAGAACTCTACTTTAAAAATTGTATGCATTACTCCAACAACTCAGCCACTATCCAAAACTCATGACCCTTGAGCATTACCCAGAAGAATTATTCCAAAGTGTGTGTAACGTTCTCTGCATGTTGTTAATAATAGCATAATTTCTTCTACTTAGGGTGGATTTATGCTTTGAAAATTCCAGGTAATCAATCTGCTGAATATCACTTCAGGAATTCAGTTCTAGTAAATAAAAAAGGTATTTTCATGTGGTCTCTAAACTATAAAATAAATTCTAATTCATCAGCCTTCAAACTTTCTTTTGTTTTATATTTTTTAGAATATATCTTTAATTCCTTAAATTTTTTAATTAAGACCTAAAAATAACAATGTAACCTTCTTGAGAAAGAATATTAAAGATATAAAACTGGCCTTAAAATGTATAAATAAATAAGACCTAAGTGCGCCCCTATAATCCTAGCACTCAGGAGGCTGAGGCAGGAGGATCTTCGTAAGTTCAAAGCCAGTCTAGCCTACTTAGTGAGTTCAAGGCCAGCCTGAACTACAGAGAGACCCTATCTCAAAAAATCAAAAACAAATGTGTATTATTACTACATTAGGATATTAATATTAATATTTATATACATATAATTGGGAGGGAGTGCAAGCATGAGAGCACCCATGCACAATAGCTGACCCAGTTACTTAACAGTTACATTTTCCAAACTGCCATATCTAGATGTCTTAATTTTTCTAGGAAAAAACTTTTAATTTTTATTTTATTTTATTTTTTAACCCATGGCCCCACACATGCCAGGCAAGCATTCTACCCCAGAGTTACATCCCCATATAGCCACACAGACACACACACACACACACACACACATTTTTTTGTGTGTGTTTTTACTTTGAGACAGGGTCTTACTATGTTGCCCAGGCTGGCCTTGAACTTGTCTTCCTCCTGACAGTCTCCTGAGGTGCTAGGATTAAAGACATGCACCTTGCTAAGTTTTTTCTTATTATACAGAGCAATTAACAAAACATAACCAACAAAAAATGTGGAAAAAGTACCAGGCACTTAGCTAACAGCAATTCCTTTCTTAAAATTGCTCAGGCCAAAAACTGAAGTCATCCCTCTTCTGTTTTCCCATTCAACATGAGAGAACAATATGCTCTACCTTCAAAGTATTATCCAGACTCTGCCCTTTTCAGAGCCACCATCCTCTTTCACAAACTGCTGTCCCTCACCCTTTGAAGTTCTCTCTCCCCTCCTTTTACAGCTTAGTACATGGTCACTCATAATCACTCCCTGCAAATACTCTCAACTTCCTTGCCCTTCTCTCATTTCATCATACTTAGCAAAGCCATAACCCTGGTTAAATCTAATTCTCCAACTCTGTACTGACATCAGGCATCTAAACATGGCTGATCATGCTTTAAATTCATAACCACAGACCTCAGCTGCACTCTTAATGCTGCCAGGAAAGCATTTAACTCTCTGGTCTATGCACGTTCCCACTCTATTTCACACCTTCTTGATCCTCAACCCCAAATGCCTCCTCCTTCTTACTCAAGCAATGACTTTACTTCTTATACTTTGCAGGGAAAAAAATAAAAAACACTTTTTGTAAATGAAGCTATCTGAAGAAAACTTCCACAAACTTTCACAAACCATAGAATGATATCACTTCTTGTTACTTTGCTTATTTGTAAACATTTGTCACAGCTGATCTCCTTCTTCCTCACTTAGTTTCCAGGACAACATAAACCTTTATTTTCCTCAATGAATGTTCCTTCTCAGTGTCCTCTCATAAGGGCATGAGGAAATTTCTGGGGATGGTTGTTAATGTTTGCTGACCATAATAGGTACATACATATCTGCCAAATTGTACATTTTAAGTATGAACCATTTATTGTACATCAATTATACTTCAAAATATGTTTTTAAAAAAACTGTCAGCCTTCACATACCATTCCTACCATCCAAGATTTCTAAGAAAATAAGGAAACAAGGGCCAGGGATTTAGCTCAGTGGCGCCTCACCTGCCTTATAAGCACAAGGTCCTGAGTTCAATCCCCAGTACCAAAAAAAAAAAAAAAAAGGAAACAAAAATATTCACCTTGTTTTTAGACCTACAATTTTTGAAAATTCTGGCCACTAAAAACAGCTAGTCCCTTTCTCATCAAATTCTCACTCAGTAACTTGACATAGCATTTCAATTACACAATTACTTTCCTAAAAAGAGAATCAAATGTACTATTATTTCAGTATCAAAAATAACCTGCTGCCTTTCTTCATTTTCTCCAAACATTTGAAAACATCTTTTACTAGTCTTAGTATTCTTTGAAAGCCTCAGCTGAGTTGGGCCTTCACAATTATAAAGATAAATGTCAGATTCAGGAGGCTGAGACAGGAGGATCACATATTCAAGGCCAGCCTGGGCAACTTGGTGAGACTCTGTCTCAAAATAAAGTTTTAAAAGGGTTGGGGAATACTGCGGAGTGAGACAGCACTTGCCTAGCTTCCAAAAAGCTGTGGGTTCAGTACCCAAAATAATTAATAAATAAACAAAAAATTATCAGAGACCACTTTTTACACTTTTTATTTATTATCAATTAGGGATGGAGATTTAGCTCAGTGGTTCCGGTGCCAGCCTCACAAGTGCAAGGACCCGAGTTAAATCCCCAGCACCGGGGGGTAAAAAAAAAAGAACCTTTGTTTATTTATCATCAGTTATAGTCCTATTTTCTATCTTTTTATGATTGTATACCCTGTCTCAACACCAACCTGTATCAGATATTTCAATAAATATTATTCACAAATAGGTAAAAATGTACCTGAAGCACAGAGAAAAAATTACTTGATTAAAATATTTTACAAAAACCAAGCACATATGTGTGTATGTATGTATGTGTAAGTATGTCTGCGTCTGTACATAAATTTTTGCTTTGTTTTTTAAGGAAAAACTATGTTGTTTTTTGAGGTCTCACTATGTATGTAGCCTAGGCTGGCCTGGAACTCACAGTGATCCTTCGGCTTCAACCTCTTGTGTGCTGGGATGACAGGCATGTGCCACTACGTCCAGCCACAAAATTTGTTGAGCTAGAAAACTTAATGGAAATCAAATTCCAAGCTCCGCTTTGCTTACGCCACAACTCTAAGCACTTCACAGGACTCATGGAGACAAGGGCGGGACAGTATCAGGCTTGTGTTCTGCTACAGAATATTTGGGGAGTTGCAAAAGGAGAATTTAAGGATAATAAGACTAGCGACAAAGAAATAAGTTGTTTTATTATCCCAAACAAGGAGAGTATGAGTAAAGATATATGGATAGCTATATCAAGTTAAAGTTCTATGAACTAGTAAACTTTAGCATGTATATGGTAAAATATATAGTAAAATACAAATATTTAACCATTTATATTTTACCATATATGGTAAAGTTTACTAGTTCATAGAACTTTCACTAGTTCCACTATGGCAGTGATGGCAAACCTTTTAGAGCTTTCAATGATACAAACAACCTGCTGCAGTACATGAGTGGTAGGTTCATCACCACTGCATTACGGTGCAAAGCCTTCATAATACAGAGATCAACAAGCAAGAAAAGATCTTACTCATTATTGGCCATAGCGATAACTACCATTTTCCTTTTAGAAAAACACACTTTTAGATATATAAACTAAACAAATAATCAGATAGTCAAAACTAAACTCATTCTAGCATCAACTTTTGTTTTTTACCCTATTTACAATGGGAAGGCAGTTCTTAAACGCAATGCAAGAAAATACCACCTACCACAAGAAAAATTAGAATACTGCAACAGCTCCCTCCTCCAGTTCAGGGTATGAGAAAAGGACATGATGCAGGGTGGCACCAAATAGGTAGGACTTGGCTTAAGGAGGACGGACATGCTGTCAAAAGTCCAACAATTACTGCATTCTTCCTACTGTAGAACTCAATCAGAAATTTCTAAGAAATGCTTTCAGATGATCTAGAATGAGATAAAAGAAGTGTTTCATAAAACACTATGGATCATTTTAGGCAATACTAACTTTGCTTCCTAAATGGCTGTTATTGTGCAGGTTCTATATTGAAAGTCTTATTTCCATTACTATCATAGCCCAAGCACAAATTCACCTTCCATCTAAAGAAACAGCTCTGTCACTAAAAGATTTAATTTCTACCCTAAATGTAGCTATTATTTTTTTTTTCTTTTTGCTATTACTCTTAGTAAATGAAAAGCAGTTCTTTGACATCAGCAATCTGAAGATGAAAAGGACTATTGGGCCTATCTAAATGAAAACACTGAGTTATCATTATTTCTGACAGGTAGGGGAAATAAATGATAATGTATATAAATTAATCCATTATTAAAAGCTCAAATCTAGTTCCCTCCTCTCCATTTGTCCACCATCCCCTAGAGGCAACCTTATCACTTCTTCCACAGCCTTCCCGTCTATAAAGACCTCCCTATCATTAGTGCCACCATTCTACAAGGACACCCCGTTTATCATAACCATCCCTCTTTAGAATAGGAATCTGGTTACATTGCTACTTCCACTGAAATCCTTCAGTTCCTCCAAGTCACCCACCAATAAACCCCAAGCTCAACAACAGGAAACACAGGGCTGGGCGTACCTATGCTAACTAGTTTGAATTGCTAATCCCTCAAGAATCATTTTAGTAGTAATTCACCCACTCTAGAAAGTAATCTGACCTTCCCCAACAAATATCTCCCATTCTTCACTGATAACAGCACTTAGGCATAATTACTACAGTTTTAAGTAGCTGTTTAAAATTATCAACCCACTCCTTAATCAGCCTCCCAAGGGGGGTAAGAGAATTTCATAACAAAAATCGTCAATCTGGGTTCAGACCTAAGCTCAAATCTCACTATTCACTAAGGATGTGATCTTCATTAATCCTCTTAACATCTTTGGATCATAATTTCCTCAACTGCAAAATCAGCATAAAATATTGATCTTGATGGGTTCCTATAACAGTGAAAAATATAAATAATAAATAGTTCTAGACAATCTGTACAACTGTAATATAGCTAACAACATCCATAAAACCGAACCAGGAACATTTATTACATAAAGAGCTGATTCTTCTCCATGACAGATTCTAATTACCACTTTTGTGATGAGGACATAGGGAATGAACTTTTTTAAGAAAATGTTCTAGTATCCCTAAAATGTACCAATAAACTCAATTAAAGCTGAAAAAAAAAAAGAAAATGTTCTAATTTTCAGAGAAATAAATGGCACAGCCTATACAACTGCTAAATATTAAATCTGTCATTCAATTTTAAAGCAATAAAACATATAATTAATTGTATACAAATGTTTATTGAAACAGAATGAACACAGCCTCAGTTCCTAAAAAATCATTTTATCTAAAATATTGACAAATCTAGCATTTGATGATATCTCTGTAAAAAATAAAAATCAAAAGGCCTTTAGTAAAATTTTTCAAAACATTTAAAATATGCTATAAATATTGTCTACAAAACTACATAGACACAAATACTTAAGGCTAAAATTTCCTAAGAAAATATTTTGGCACTATCACATCATTTCACAGAGAGCAACTTTCTTTGGAGAAGGTTTTAGAAAAAGGAAAGAGAGAGGAATTCCTTTTCTTTTTTTCTTTAATTGGTATATGTTGGCAATAGAAAGAGAAAATTCTTAAGTAAGGTCAGACAACAGAATTGGAGTTAAGGATTATCAATTAAAGTATGTGCTGTGCTTGATGCAGGAGAGGAACCTGTTGGGCTGGAGGGAAGGAAGGGGATGCAGTCAGTTTGGGATTTCCTTTTCTTGCTCTTGGCTTCAGCAGGTCATGGGGGTGAGGGGAGAGGGGAGTGAAAGAAAGAATATATATTCTCTGGGCTTTAAGAAATCACAATAACTGGAACTTCTTCAAAGTTCAAACTGAACCTTCAAACCTCAAATAATAACAAGACTTTCAACTCTAAGAAACTGAAGGAAAGAGTAACTCTCTAGAAAACATTTAGAAAGAATTAAAGAATTGAATTGAAAAACTGGACTTCAAGGAACACCCTTTAACAAGCACAGTTATACTGAAAGATTTTGTGCTAGTTACAAATTAAAGTTTTACCAAATTTATACTGAAGTAATGGCTTCTAAAGTAAAATTTCAACTGAATTTCAGTGTAGTGTTAAGCAGCAACCACACAGGCCCATACTCCTGTACTGTATTAGATGAACTGTAATCCCCGAAAAGTAGGACAAAGCTCTCTTTGTGCACATGTTGGGGGGGGGGTTCAATAACTACTTTGACAGCAGTTTTAATTACTGGTAACTTAAGAAACTAAAGCCTTAAAATTCCTTTTCCCCCTAATGTCACATGTACTTTTCTATTAAAAGTCTTAGGAATGATACACTCAACTATGTAACTGAAGAAGTCAAAGTTTCTCTCCATTGACCTAGCATTTCATTTGAAAGAAGGCAATGATTTAGAGAGCCGGAAGCCCAGGCTACGTTGTCAGCTCTGTGTACTTGCTTACTACAGACAACCTCCGGCATTTCTTGAGCTTCTCAGGCTTCCATTTTCTATAAACTAGAATGACTCCGAAAGATAAAGGTCCTTTCCAACTCTGTCTTTGGAAATTGTATCTGTATTCATTAACTTTAAAACGTTCCATTTATATGGCTTACATTACAGTTTATAAAACAATTTTAGCCTATCCTCACAAAAATTTTATGAAGTAAATACTCAGATAATAAATATGGAATACAAGATACAGACACTAAGAGACACATACAAAACAGAAAGTGGCAGAGCCAAGAGTAGAAACTCAAAAATCCTTCAGACTCTTGATTCATTATTCAGAAATCTTACAAATTTAAAAGGGTTAATATACAAATAAGCAACTCTATTAAATATAGCACATCTCCAATTGTTAAAAAGGTATATTCAATACGGTAATTTTTACGAAATAATTTTTTGCAAATAAAAATAATACATCAAGTATTCAGTTAGTAATAATAAGTGATGGAATTTCTCCCCTTTAACCACCAGCTTTGTCTTCACAAGAAGATCCTACCACCTTATTTTCTTCAAGAAGCCAAAAACTAAGCCATATGAGAATTCTTCCAACAAGGTGTTTCCAAGCCCAGGTGGTTTCTTAATGAGTCCTATCAATAACTACAGGAAAAGTAATTCCACTCTTCAACACACTCTTTCAGAGAATAGGAAAAAATTTCCCTATGAAGGTAGAGAAACACTAATCAAGAAAATCAAGAGAAGAGTATTAGAAGTGAAAATTATAAAGCCACCCTTACCCATGAATATAAATGTAAAATTCTGAATATATTAGTATATTAAATTCAACCAACAAAGGACATTAATACTTAACAAAGTTGAGCTCATTCCAGGAATAGAAGGTCGACATTATAAAAAAAAAGGTGTTAAAAGTAGAAAATGCATACAATCATGGTAACAGATGTAGAAAAGTGTATAAAACTAAATATTAATACAAGACAAAAAAGCACTGGAACATAAAAATTAGCTAATATAAATCCTAACCTAATATAATCTAATATAAAACCTTTAACAAACCACATTATTTCCAGTGAGGAGCAAGAGAAGGGTTACATTATCTTTATTTTTATGTAAATAGTACTAGAATCCTATACTACTGCAGTAAGGAAAGGAAAAAAAGTAACAGCTGTAAACATTTGAATAGCAGAGTAAGAAACTTCCATTTGCCAATGAAAATCTAAAAATAAAGTTAAAAAGAATTTAGCAAGATTGCTAGATTTAAAAAACCAAAGTACACAAATCTACAATATTTCTAATATCCAGATAGAAAAGGAAGCTACAGAAAATACTTTTAAAATTCACAAATTCAAAGACACATAATGAAAACAAAGGGGGAAAACACATCATTAGTGTCTTCTGCAGGTTTTTCAGAATAGGAAGTCATTCAAAAATTGAAAAATGAGGGAGGAGAAAGTGAGTATTTTCTTGCCCTTTTCTTCCCAAACTGTACTCAGGAGAAACAAAAAGCATGAAAATACATGACAGCTCCTGACAGAACAGCTAACAAATGCAGAATACCTAAATTGGAAAATCACTGTTTCACAATACCAAATGAAATACTGAATATCTAGGCAACAATGGTTCTGATTAGATAAGACATTATATAAATTTTTAAATGTGGGTATGGAGCTGACAATACGTGAACCCACTGATCAAACTTGTGTAGTACAAGAGTGAAACAACTAAACATATGATTCATAACATGATACCAAGGCAAGTACATAGTTCCTCCGTGCAGGATTCTTCTCTTAAAAACTTAATACAAATCTAACCAAGAAGCTGAATTTGCCATCAATGTAGGGGAAATGGAGTTAGAAAAACAAGTTAAATGACACAATAAGGAAGCAATTAGCCAAATCCAAATTAGTCTAGAGGACAAATGACCCAATTTCTTAAACAAATCAATGGGCAAGGGAGAGGGGAGGGTGCCACGCCCATCACAAAAGCAGAAGGGGCTGGAGTGTGTTTAGAGGCCAGGCACTTTCCTAGAATGTGCAAGGCCCTGGCTTTGATGTCCGGACCAGCAACAAAAATAAAGGAAGGTGGAGCAGGCAGGAGACCCTAAATATAATAGTTCTTAAATGAATTCTGACTCAGACCATCCACTTGTTAAAATATATTTTTGAGAAAAGAAAGAAATGTAAATCTGAATGAAATATTAGATGATTATAAGGAATTATTGTTAAATTAAGTATGACGATACATTGTTGGATATATTTTTCAAAAGCCCTTACAAAGACAGCAATGAATAGTGAGCCATTTCTAAGTACAATTTCATCATATCTAGGCATATAACATCTATGCATCTCATTTCTTCTGAAACATTCAAAGAAAACCAAGGACCAAATAGGATAACTGCAGAAGCCTGAAAACAGGAATTTTTCTACCACTGTGTCAATCTCTGTGTTCACTTGAAAATGTCCATAATAAAAACCAATCAAAATCTAGGGCCGGGGGATTTAGCTAAGTGGTTCTGCCAAGTTCAATCCTGGTACCAAAAAAAAAAAAAAAAAAAAAAAAACAATTAGGAAATGAGCAAAAGACATAAAGGAAAAGATATGGAAATGGTAGAAATACATGGAAAGATATGCAACAATAAAGGGATATTCACAGGAGTACTGTTTTTAAAAGACCAAAACTAGAAACAAAGAAAATGTTCATTAAAATAAACTGACGAGTATTCAAACTTGGAATACAGCAATAAAATTAGTGAGCTGCAGTGAAACATGTAGGTATATCTTCATGCTTCTCTTGGGCAAAAGCAAGACAAAAAGCACACGCAGTAACTTCTAATTTACAGTTCGAAAAAAACAAAACTAATATTATCTACGTAAACATACACAATTAGTAAAAGTATAAAGGAAGTAAATTATTACATAAGTAATGATAACCCTGGCAACAGAGGAGGAGGTTGACGGAAGATGGGAGGGAGCTTCTCGGGGTGTCAGTGAAATTCTATTTAAAGGGTTCCTTTTTATCACACACACACACACACACACACACACACATATTTTATACTCTTTTCTGTATTTTATATACTTCAAAAATGTTTCACTCTAAAACATAATGACCTTATAAACAAAAAGGACACAG
The DNA here is from genome assembly GCF_012274545.1 of Fukomys damarensis. Lineage (NCBI taxonomy): Eukaryota > Metazoa > Chordata > Mammalia > Rodentia > Bathyergidae > Fukomys > Fukomys damarensis. The sequence continues at coordinate 19,588,821 of NW_022900947.1, read as the reverse complement.
GAAAAAGGATTATCTAACTCACTATGGCAGACTTGGAGAGTGCAACTAATGAGTGCCCAAACTGCCAGCAATAGCAACTGATACTAGGTTTCCAATATGGTGTCATTTCACAAGATGATCAGCCAGCTATGTGGTGGCAGGTTAATTTTATTGGAAAAAACAATATTTGTTCTTAATGAAAAAAGACACTAAATATGGATTTGCTTTCCCTTCATATAATGCTTCTGCCAAATCTACCATCCACAGAATTATAGAATGCTTTACCTACTATCAAGGTATTTCACACAGCATTGCTTTCTTATCAAAAATTTCATTTCACAGGACATGAAGTGAGGCAATAGAGCCATGTTCATGGAATGTGCTGGTCTTATCATGTTCCCTCATCATTCTGAAGTAGCTGGCTTGATAGAACAGTGGAATGGACTTTTGCAAACTGTTACAGCATTGGCTAGGTGACAATACTTTGCAGGTCTGGGGTAATGAAATCCATAAGGCTACATATGCTCTTAATCAACACCCAATATATACTAAGTACTATTTCTCCCAGGACTCATGAAAAGGTAGAAACAGGAGTAGCACCACTCACTTGGTCCACAAGCAAAATTTTTGTTTCCTACCACTACAACCTTATACTCCACTGGTCTACAGGACTTAGTTCCAAATTCAGAAATGCTTCCAATGAGAGACTGAACTGCAGTGCAATCAATCAACAACCAACAAGGAAGCTTCTATACTAATTGAAGCAGCTGGTCTTGATTGCCAATGGAATTGCTACTACACAGAGAAGGTAGGGAGAGTAAGTCTGGAATACAGAAAATCCTTTCAAGCATCTCCCTATTACTACTATGCTCTGTGATAAAATGTAAAGGAAAACATAAAACACCCAATTAAACAAAGATTACCATTGGCCCAAACCCTTCAGGCTGGCAGACTTGCGCCACTTCAACAGGCAAAGAACCATGGATAGGTAGGGAACTTGCTGAGCAAAAGAAATATGGATGAGCAGTGAAAGAAAGTAGTTATAAAGGCCAATTATGACACATGACAAGTTACAGAAAAAAGGGCTGTAACTGTGTATGTCTTATTCTGTAAATAATATGTATATATATTTAAATGATAAGCAAAGCAAATATGTGTTTACTTGCCTCTCTTATCCCATCATCTAAGACATAGTGATAAGTTAACTTTACATCACAGAATTTAAGTTACAGATTGTAAAGCAGAAAACTGAACATTACCTAAGGACTTTGCATCCTCCAATGGGAAAATCACTGTATGTTTTAGGTTGTTCACAGGACACTTGCATCATGTTTAGCAGAGGTATAACTTTGTTACTGTCATTACTTATAGATTAAGTATGGTTCAAGAAAATGTGTATAGGTGACAAGGACAGTTTGTAATGATTGGTTTTTATCTATCAACTTGTCTACAGTATCCAGTTATTCAAACACCAACATAGCTGTTATTGTGAGAATATTTTATAGGCAGTTTTACATCTAAATCAGTTGACTTTAAGCAAAGGAAATTTTCCCTGATAATGTGGGAAGGACTGATCCAATCAGTTAAAAGTCTTAAAAGCAAAACTGGAGTTTCTCTGAGAAAGAAAAGTTCTTCCTCAAGACTGTATCATTTCCTGTCCCAGAGTTTCATGTATGCTAGCTTCTCCTTAACACATTTTTGGACTTGCCAGTCCCTACAAACACCTAAGCCATCTCTTTGAAATACATTTTTATCTATATCTAAGCTGATATAGTTAAAGTTGTACACTTAAATATTTTAAATGTAATTAAATTATTAATTTAATGTATTCATAATATACAAATTTATTTTAATTTCTTTTTTTTCAATGTTTGGGGGGCCTCAAATCCAAAGCCACCCACATATGAAGCAAGCTAATTTTCTATAGAGAATCCCACTAATACAGGGCCTTTCAAATTATTAAGAGAAAAAGCAGTCTATACAAACTACTCTGAATGCACCTAACCACATGTGATCCTGGAAGATAAGCAGGGTCAGGTCTAATCAGTATCCGGATTGGGAAAAAATAGTCACTTTTTGCTTGAAAGGACAGATCTAGAACCCATTAAAAAATACTAAAACAGGGCTGGGGATTTAGCTCAGTGGTTCCACCCGCTGCCTTACAAATACAAGGTCTGGAGTTCCATCCCTGGTACAAAAAAAAAAATCTGAAAAATACTGAAACATTTTAACCCAATGTAACAGAGAACGTTAATACAAACATGACTGCCTACTAATTAATAAGACTGCTCAGAACCAATGATTTTTCAGCTACCCAAAGGATGTGAGATTATTAAAAGCATCATACGGATTGCTCTAATGGCCAAAAGTTTGAATTTTAAGCTTTGGCAGCTCTGTCCATTTCTTCCAATTCAAAGTCTATAATTTTGTAACAATATGATCTCATTTTAGATACCAAAATAAAACTAATTTCAATCCAAGTAGAAACTAGTTAGCCCTCTGTATCCCAAAGTTTCCATTCTTGGACTCAACAAACCATGGGCAGAAGAAAATAATGGGAGGGGAGTACTGTATTTGTACTCAACATGCACTAACATTTAACAGTTTTTTACACAGTATTTGCACCATTTATGAAGTAGTATGACTAGATAAAATAATCAAGAGATAATCTTAAGTATACAGAAAGAGCTGCTTAGGTTCTATGCAAATCCTATGCCATCTGATTGAAGAGACTTTAACATCTACAGATTTTGGTATCTGCAGGAGTCCTGGAACCAACCCTTCACAGATGCCTGTAGAGACCACCTCTCAGGAGAGGCTGGCAAGACAACTACCACATCTCCCTATACTCTGGAAAACATCATCATTTGTGTTATGTAGAACACACGGAGTCATATTTTTTTAACAAATGTGTTTACCTCTAAAACCATAAAAGTTATTTTTGAGCCTCATTTTTTTCTCAACAAATTTTTCAACATGTAGTTCATTATATGAAGATTACTTACTACTTAAGGAAGTAATATTCTGATTGTAAATTTGTATTTTAACGTCTTTCCTAGTCTCACTTATTAAAATCAAAGATGAGCTTTTTTGCTCATCTCACAAGTAGTTCCTAGTAGGTTTCAAACTGAGGATCTTGCACTTGCAAGGCAGGCAGCAGAACCACCAAGCTAAATCCCCAGCCCTATATCTGAATCTTTGTAGTTGCTTCTAAAGGAACCAGAAAGGAAAAGAAAGCAAAAGCAAAAGCAAAAGCAAACTAAATGAAATACTTCCATATATTATACTTCTGTTAACTTAAATAATTAACCTAATGCTTTTGGGGGGAAAGACTTAACCATCTGGACTACTGCCTATCAAACACTGCGATAGGCAGAGGCACTCTGTAAGTATTCTCAATCACCAAACAACCCTGAGAGACAGACAGCATACCTCCTATTTTATAGATGATATTGTAAGAGAGTCTCAGGATGCCTTGCCAATATAATAAGTGGTAGAAACAAGATTCAAACTTACATGAATCACAAAGTTTAGATACAACTCACAGACTACAACTAAAATACGCATATTATGTGAATTTTTAACTGTGTATGTGATTTAATGAACACAGTTTATAAAAGTGAAGTGAAAAGCAGTACAGAATACAATGTGAATAAAGCAAAAAAGCATTTACTGAGCACATTTATCTGCTGGACAATGATAATAATTCATTCTCCCAATCATCTGTTTAAATAAAATAAGCTCTCATTATGTAATCAAGCAAATTAAATTGAGTTTAGGGAGCAAACAGTAAGTTATATTTAAGAGACTCTAAAGCATTATACAAAATAATGAAAGGGAAATATCTAGTAAATTCTAAAAGAAAAGCAGTTAAAGTATCAAACAAAAAAGATGGTGGTTATCTGTAATTACATCAGCATGTAATAGGAAGATTAAAGAGAAGACAAAAGAAGTTAAGAAATGAAAACAATACCAACCATAAAAGAAAAAAATAAACTATGTTTTAAAGAAATCAAGGACCTGATGAGAGGCAAAAAAAAAAAAAAAAAGAGTTTTTAACAGATTATGCTATCCTGCAATATAAAGCATCTGAACATTATGGTAAATTTCTTCCAATGTTTTAACTCCTTAAATCATTAACACAAGTGTTTGTTTTTATAACATAAAGTTTATATTACAATGAACTTGATTTTCAGGATAAGAGAGCAGAAAGGCTTTTACTTTTCACTGCATTTGTTACAACATCACATGTATCACCTGTCACCACCTTGAAGCTAACAGGGGATCTCTACCACTCACTTCCCCTGGTCTCTCTGCCCGAGACTAGTCCTTCCATAGTCTAATCTCGATAAAATAACAAAACTGATTCTTTTAAAACAGTTCATGCCACATAGCTTCTCAAAAGCTCTGCAGGAGCTCCACAACTTATTTGGTGTAAATGCGAACATCCTCAAAGAACTGGCAGGATGTTGTGCATTCTGGGCTTGATTACGTCTCTATTTTTCTACTTTCTTCATGTTATTCCACACTAGCCCAATGACCTTCTGAATGTTTTCCCAAAAGCCAATCATGCTCTACATCAGGGTCCATGCACATGCTGTTTCCTTCACTCCACTCTTTTCTCAAATGTCACCTATAAAGCTTTTGCTAAGCACTGGATGTGAATTAGTAAACACACACACACTCTCCCCTGACATTCTCTATCCCTGTCCCTAAATTTCCTTTGTAATCACCTGCTCGTGTGTGTGTGTGTGTGTGTATACGTATTTATAAACAAATAATATATATAAAATTGTTCTAATCATTTTTACTAAAATAAATATTCACACATATACACCTCCTATACATAAGTTTTAAACTTCACTTCATCCTCATAATGCAAAAAGCACTAGATCCTGTATATTAAGGTTCACTGCTCCTAAACTCCTTATTCTGATAGGTATAGTAAACAATTCATCTCAGTTATCTTCTGATTTCATGTAGGCAAACAGATAATCCTCAAAAAATAAATCCTTGGAAATATAAGGATATCATACACTAAAACCCTATTCACTTTACGCAAAGGAGGCCCTTCATACTACCAAAACTTTGGTAACAGGAGCCTTTACATATATCCTCCAGCCTTAGCAGATACCAAAAAAAAAAAAAAAACTAAATATATGTGCTCAGTAAATAAACTGACAGAATCATAGGCTGATGGTTCTATTTAAATTACATTCAAAAACAAGGATGAAAATCTACAGTATTAAAAACAGCTGTTAGGAGTATATCCTCAATACTCCTAAGTGAAATAAATAAGTCAACACAATTGAACAGTTTCTCTGGTGTGAATAAAGTGTAATAGTACATAAGATCCTAGTGAGACAACTGACATTGTGAAAAGGTAAGAAAAGGGATAAAAGTGTAGGGAAAGTGGGAAGGGTAGGGGAAAGGCAATAAGGGAAAAGAAAAAAATATGAGAAAATGAAAAAATGGAAATAAAGTGTTTGTAAATGGGGAGGGGAGGAGGGGGTGAAGGGAGGACAGGGACAAGGGGAAAAAATGAGAACCAAGACCTGTCATGTAAAGGTACAAGATCCCAATAATGAATGTAACTGTGCTGTACACCTAAAATGTACCAATAAACTCAATAAAAAAAAAATACAGCTGTTAACCTTGGCAGAGACACATGTTGCTTATTGGGGTCAGGGAGACTTCTGGGGTTATGAAAGTCATGCTTATTTGTTGATCTGGATGCTGATCAAACAGGAATATTCACTTTGTGAAAAAACAAGATTACCTATGTATTGATGATTTGTACCCTTTTCTTTACTGAAACACTTAGTAAAATAAACTAAAAAAAAAAAAAATTACAGCACTTCAAGACCACAAAAGATAGGTTGAATAGGTTGAGATAAATCAACAGTCCTTAAAAACATCTGTGTTTTTGCATATACGCTAATGCTAACTTTGTGCCTGTTAACTATACATTCAGCACATTCTAAGAAGGCAGAGAAGTAACATATTTTAGAAATAATCTGCTTCCAAATTTTTTTAAACAAAATAAATGTATAAGTCAAAGGACTTAAGATACTCAAGAAGCAAGAGTACTGGTTAAGATCAGTTCGGTGTGAGAATCCTGTCATTCACCAATTCTGTGAACTCACATTTAACCTCTTTTCATCTCTGCTACCCCACCTATAAAATGAGTGTTGACTTCATAACCTTGTTGTAAAGACTAAATTACTGATTTCATGTAAAGCAATCAGAACAGTGCCTAACATACAGTAAGTACGAAGTAAGTGCTGGCTCTTCACTCACAGGGGTACCTAATCCTCCCATATGCTAAAAAGATTGTTTCCACTGTAACCCACCCATAGATGAGCGCTGAAATGAAGCAAAGCACCTTTCCTATAATAACATGTACCTCCCGAAGCCTATAAAACAATGTTGTAACTGTTAGTTTTCTTTCTATATGCACTTCCCACAGCAGTTGCTGTAATAGTAAGAAATCGTATTCCAGTCCCATTCTGATTCTTTTTTTAATCTTTATTACAAACAGCTTTAAGAATGAAATAAGCATTTAGAACACTACATCAGTATAGGAAGAAACTGAGATTTTAAAATAATAGTAACAGCTAATATTGCAGAAGTTACTAGTTGATACACATTATGCTCAACATTATTTCCATATTGATCTTACATGCTGTTCAGAACAACTCTATTAAGTACATAAACTGTTCACATAAACTAAATAGACGAAAAATGCACAAATCCATTGTTAGAGGGCACATTTTATTTCCTTTATTTCCTTCATCTCTTTTAGCTGAGTTTCAGTACTTTTACACAAACCAGTTCAGTATATAGATGAGAGACTGTAAATTTTTAGCCCACTTGTGATTTGAGTGCATTCTAGAGCTAGTATCTTCTCCTTCCAAAGATATAAACAACTCAGGTTATCTAATCCGATTATTTCATTTTCATGTGAGATAACTTTTTCTTGTCTAAGATCCTTATCAATTTTTCAGATGTTAATCCAGGTAACACTTCAATAATCCTATCATTAACAGTGCCTTTTCAGAGAATAAACTATAATGATAAATTTGATAGCTATATGACGTTAAATTGATTTCCTATCAAAACACATCACACCTTGCAGTTTGTATGACTCTCTCAATGCAGCAAAAACTCATTCCAACACTCACTTGCTGTTTTTTCCTGTCAATTAGAAAAGAAGTATTTGATACAGCACTAAGTCTTCTTCAACGAAATTAAAAAGACAGCAGAAAATTTTCATTTACTACCATTCAGAGTCCCTTCACCTTATTTTAATTACACAATTCTACTTTTGCTGCGGCTTTGTTAAAGAGACAATCTGTTGAAGTGCTTTACCCACCACAATACAATTTATCATATACTTTCAGCACCCCAGGCAACATCCAAGTGTGCACTAGCACATCGCATACCAGTGTTTATGTAATACAGTCTGTCCAAATATTGGGACAATTTCTCTGTTTCCCAAGGGGGTAAAAGCAGCTAATTTACTGAACATCAAATTATCAAATTACATACTAATAGGTGTATACATATACGTGTGCATGTGCACTACTGAGTTCTTACTGTGCCCTTAAAAGAAATTATCTCAATTTCCCTCCAAAGAGAAACTATGGCAGAGACACTTTGGCTCGGTTCATTGCTTTATTCCACACTGTTTCTCTCCCAACCTTCCTGGTTCTCACTCTACACAGTAGGTTTCTGTAACCATCAGCCCTATGACAGAGGAGATAGATACATAATGTGGTAGTCCCTGGACTCACACACCCAAGCCATAAAAAGAAAACAATGATAAAACTGCAAATCAGCCATGCAATGAGTTATGATGTAGGGAAAGGGGACATGTTCAAGAGGAACTCACAACAGAAAGTAAAGGCAACTAACATCTACAATTTTTATGGTGACTTACAGTTACTTTTCAGAAATGAGTTGTTAAATTAAGAAACTGTAAATTAAGAAATTCCAAGAAACTTGGTTTTCTAGAAAAAACAAGAATTACAAGAGAAAAACAACCCAGAGAAACACAGAAGCACAATTTACCTATTGGAAAGGTCAACCCTTTTAATGAAATCGTACTTTTTTTTTTACAGGAGTCACCATAATGGAATGTCAGGGAAGAATCAATCTTCATCCTCTCATTAGTTTCTTAAGAAACGCAGTTTTGTGCCAGGGATTCCAACCCTCAGTCACAAGGGACAGTGTAATTTAATAATACACAACGCAGAAGACATTCAAACTCTAATAATCAAAGAAATGAAAACATATTCCACCCAAAATAGCAAAGATTCTTTTTCAATGAAAATACCAATGAGCATTCAAAAACATAATCCTTGCAGAAAGCAAACAATAAATAAGTGTACATAAACATGTATTTCTTAAACTTGAACATATTCATATATTTTAACCTAATAGTATGGTTCTAAGATTGTACCCTCAAAATCCAAAATGAAAGGGCTGGGGATTTAGCTTAGTGGTGCCGTGCCTGCCTTGCAAGCACAAGGTCTTGCATTCGATCCCGGGAGGAGGGGGTGGTTCAAAATGAAAAAAAAGATTTATGCACATACATGATTATAAAAATGTTTCTTAAAACTTGGAAACTATCTGACAAAGGGACTCTATCCAACAATAAGAATTTATGAATAATTTGTATCTTTCATTCCATTTAATAGTTAAGGAAAAAAATCAGGATATGTAAGATTTTTAAAAACAAGATACAAAATTGCATGCAAGAGGACAACTTATTCCATTCAAGATTCTATAATAAAATATTGCAAAATGGGTAATTTATAAGCAACAGAGATTTATTTCTCACAATTCCAGAGACTGAGAAGCCCTAGATAAGGTACCAACAGATTTAGTGTCTGGTAAAAGCACCATGCTTCACAGATGGTAGCTTGTTTGCCATGTCCTCACGTGGCAGAAGCAAGTAGCAAACGGGGCTAACAACAAGCCCCCTTAAACAATTTTTATAAATGCACTAATACAATTAATGAGCATTCTGCATTCAAGTTCTAATTGCCTTCCAAAAAGAGTACCTCTTATCACCAATGCCTTGCAGGTTAGGTTTCAATCTATTATTTTGTAAAGATGCATATATTCAGGCCAAAACACAACTACATAAAATATTATTGAATGTATACAAAAAAGAACAATACAGAAATACTCTGATAAGTGAAACAGTTTATTCTTTGCTACAATCTGTACTTTCTAAGTTCATAGTTAAGAAAAATTACATAAAAATGAAAATTGAGATAACAAAGCACCCATTTTGTAAATCATAAAATCAATTTTAAAAAATAATTTCTGAAATATTTAAGTTAATATATATGGTTAAAATACATTAAACATTTCCTGTAACTTAATTCTATTTTGAAATTCGCAGAAAAAATCAAGATATAGGAAAAAGTAGGTATGAATCAAGATATTCACTATACAAAAAATTCTGAAGAGTACCTACAAAAGACATGGTCCAGCAGCCAAGTGGACTAAGATCATTAAAGGAAATGGAGCTAGAGAGACAGAGAGAATTTGCAGGCCAGGTATTAATGTTTCTATTATAATTGCAAAAAAAAAAAAAAAAAAACACAAAAAGGGAGAAGGAAATTATGTGTGTTTTACGGCTTCTGAGAGACTTGATAGTAGAACAAAGTAGAAGCTATTGTAGGAATCTCTAAGGAATAGGTAATGGTGGCCTGGACTAGAGCAACGACAATGAAAACAGAGAAACTCAAAATGTACATAGTGATTAGGACCCACAGTATTTACTGACAGATGGTCAAGAAGCAGAGTATAAGATTTCACACCACTGACTATGTACAATATTATCCCTGTCTTTTCAAACTGTGAAGGTGTGAGAACAATATATTTAAGACATTATAAAGAGTATAGCCAATTGTCAAACATAAACTAGGTATTCCTGACTATGAACCTCAGGGATTACTATCTATTCGAATCCCTAAATATTCATCATTTTATTTCCTGAATATGCACAGAATATGCACAGTTGTGAAATATTTAAAATACCTTGTTTTCAAGTAATGTTGTTGGGTTTGTAAATACTGAGCTATATACCTAAATATTTACTCTTGTCTTCTTTCCATTTTATTATTAATGTTGTGCCCCACTGTAGAAATATCTCTAAATTTGATGAGATATACACACTAAACTCCTATCTTTTGTCTCCAAATTTTGAAAAATATGCCTCCATGTAAGATACTAAATTTGGGTGCAGAGAAATGTCTGCAGATTTTTCAAAAACAAGAGAGATCAGTTTAGTCTGTACCAGGGCTGCTTACCGGAACTTTCTGTAATGATAGAAAAAAGGCAAATAAAGAAAACAAACAAACAAAAAAGTACATAAAAGATGTGGAGCATAAGGAAAACAATCCAGAGTAACTCTTAAAACAGGCATGGTGGTGCATGCCTGTAATTCCAGCACTCCAGAGGAGGGTGATGTTCAAGGCCAGTGGAGTACCCTACTTACACAGTGAGACACTGTCTCAAAGACAAACAAAAAATAGAGTTCTTAGGATTGTGGGTGAATCACTGCTTACGAAACTAAAACTTTAATAACAGAAAAATGGTTAAATACATTACAAAGTATCCATCAAATGGACTATTACTACCACCAGGCAAGATAACTATTTAGGCCTTCAGTTTCCTCAAATTACTACACATATTTATTATTCTCACATACTTGTTGGAAGGATTAAATGTGATCCTATGAAAAATACTAAACACAATGACTAATATAATAAACTAAACCTGCAAGAAATCACAGTTTTTTAATGGATCAGCATTCAGAAGAGAGAACATTTAGTAACTGTTTTGTAGATGAAAGGGACAAGTAGATAAAAGAAATGGTAGAGTAGCCAGAGTATTATGACAAAATTTTATAATCTTCTACAAAACTACGCACTTTTCACCACAGGCAAAAACAAAGATTGAAAATATATATAAATACGTAGACATGAATCATCCAATGTGAAGTCAACTAAGAACTATGGAATATACCAGACTTTTGGTACAAATTAACACAACAATCAAAGGTCTGCTGAGTTCAGTATTATAGAGAATGAAGTACACTGACTAAAATAGTAATTTCTAAACCTAAAAATAACTTGAACAGCTACTGGCCTACTCACAGGTTGGTGAGTCAATAGGAACACAAATGCAAAACGTATATGACTAGGAATTTATTTAAGTGAAGAAAGAAAAGGCATAAGGAATCATTAATAGGAAGCCAAGCACTAGAAGAGGAACACAAGAGAGGGCCACTGAAAGAGAACACAATCTAGAACCTGGAAGCAACATACATGGAGACGTGTACCAAAATCCAGGAGCAATCTGCAAGAGAAGCACAGAGCAGAAGTAGGTCTCTACTTCCAACATAGGTACAGAAAACTCCTGCGTTTGAGCCAAAACCCTGAAACATACAACACCCAAAACCATGATCCTAAAAAGTTAAAATCCCAAAAGACAAAAATTCCTAACATCTAAAACCCCTAAATTCTAAAATCCTGAAAGATCAAAATCCAAAAATATAGCTCTGGAAAAAAATATTTTAAAAAATATTTTAAAGGTAGTTGCTTACATTTTTAAAGGAGAATTTATTTCAAAAATATAAAACTATGACAGAGAAGTTCATAGGCCACTTTATACATTAAAACAGGCTATAACACCATACACATCTTTCGAAAGGAAAAGTATACAGATACACTAACAACGGTGCACAAGTACAACAGGTATGAAAAGACTATCTGTATTAAAAAATAAGGTAAAAAGCAAAATGTACAAACACATATCACTAGGTTTCAAACTATGTACAGATTTATAACTGGAGTCATCTGAAACACTGTGATGGATAACCTAATCTTCTGAAGAAATCAATCAAAAACATGCTGGGTCACCACCATATATTCAACAGCCGAGAGCCAAGAAATTTTATCTTTCACAAATGTAGATGTATAAAAAAAGATATCTCCTCATTAACTGAAGTAGTTTCAACATTTTATCATACACACATACTGGTTATACACAAATTCAATGTTGTAATGATGTATTTTTGAGAATCCAAATTTGTAAACTATGCATGGAATGAATCAGGACTTTTAGTTTTCATGCATTTTATAACAACAGTATTGTAAATTATACAGAGATGAAATCCACAGTAAATTAAAGTGTAAAAAACAATGCTGACATTTTCAGACAGCAGGGAGGCTGATGGTGTGATTCAGCAGTAGGACATAGCACAGGGTTTGGATTCAATCTCTACCACTTAAAAAAAAGTCCTAAAAAATAAACAATAAAATAAAATATTGGGGAATTAAAAAAAGAAAGACAAAAATTTTCTAAAAAGCCGGGCATGGTGGTGCACGTCTGTCATCCCAGCACTCGGGAAGATGAGGCAGAAGGATCACTATGTGTTCAAGACCAGCCTGGGCTACATAATAAGTTCCTACTCAGTCTCAACTACATAGCGAGACCCTGTTTCAAAAAACCAAAAAAAAAAAAATATCTAAAAAAGAAAATGTGACTTATGAAAAAATGAATTAAAGTGATAGATTACACACAATGACACAGAGGAATACCTGGACAGCTTTCATAATCATTAACTGTATTCTGAAGGCTTCCACTGCAATGAATAGATGCTTTTTTTTCTTTCAAGGCATGGCTCTCCTTGTAGAATACACTCTACATTCATGTTCACTCACACACTAATCTCTTCTGAAATCACCCACAGAGTCACACCAAAATAATACTTTTTCAGGTTGCTAGTTATTCATTCCACCTAATATGATGCAAATACCCTGTGTAAACTCAAAAATGCAGTAATCCCTTCCCAAGATTTCAGCTTTGTATTCTTCAAATAGCTTTTTCTGTACCCCTCCCCAACCCATGAAAACTGTAGTTTTTCAGTATTAGGTTTTCAGGATCTCAACATTCAGGATTTCAATCTTTCCAGATTGAGACTTTTGAGATTTTAGGGCTATTAGACTTTAAGGATTCTAATCTTTCAAGATTTCAACATTAGGGATTATGGCATTTGAGATTGTGTCTTTGAGATTTTTGACTGGCAGTAGTAACCCATTCTCCTCCAGGGTCCAGGCTAAAATTCACTGCTCACTGGGGAGAGGTAAAAGTTAAAGCCTTCAACTTCAATAAAGAGACAAAAAAACCCTTTTGATCTACGATTCCACAGTAAAACTAAGCAGAATTACGGTACCACTAGGAGAGTGGGGTTCACAAGCTCTAGCTAAGACTGAAGGCAACCAGGAAAACTATAAACTCCACTCCCATCATAAACCTAGCATTTACAGTGAAAATCCCTAAGTAATACCACACTGCTCATGGAAGAACACTATTCAAACCAAAGCTCAGAAACCCATCACTGGAGAAAATTCAGGTCTGGAGTACAATAAAGATAACACTAGTAACAACAAACTCAACTAGTGACAAAATTAACTCAACCTACCATACTAAGAGTTTGACAGAAAAGGATTAGGTAACATTTACCTGTCCAACTCTATTATCATCATAAATTTAAGACACAGAAAAACAAGAAAAAAAATTAACCGACTTTCAACAGACAAATCAAATAACAAAACTAAGCTACACATTAAAATGTCGCAGATATGCTAAAATGACTATAACTGTTACTAACTTTATAGAAAAAGATTAATATGTTAAAAGATCCAGACAACATGATGAACAGATGCAGAATTATAACAGCAATGTGGAAACCATAAAAGTCAAATAATAATACTAAAATTTAAAAACAAGATATGAAAGATGGAGTCTTTTCTTCCATGTGTGAGTGAACTTGTCAAAAGAAATCACCCAAACTGAAACAAAAAAAAAGAATGTTAAGCCCAAGCTATGCCATGTACAAGTACAAATTCCTAATGATGAATGCGATCATATTATATACCTAAAATGTACCAATAACCTTAGTGAATTAAAAAAAAAAAAAAAACAGAGAAGGATAGCCCATAGTTGTAGGATAGTATCAAATAGTCTAACATGAACAATACTTAAGGAAAGTCCCAAAGGGAAAAGAGAAAAAAAGAGGACAAATGAATTATCTAAAAAAAACACCAAGAATTTCCAAAATTAATGAAAGAAAAGCCACTGCTCCAGAGATCAGAAAACCCTCTAAAAACTGTCAGCTTACAGTTACCTTAAATTAAGCAAGTCAACGCAAAAATTTTGTTAGCTTTCTGTTACAGTAATGAAATACCTGAAGTAATCAATTTAAAGAGGAAAAGTTTATTGTGGCTCACAGTTTCAAAGGTTGCACTCCATGGCAGGCTGGCCCTTTGGCAAGGTGCGTATGGAGGAACACAGCTGCTCACTTTATGTTAGTCGGGAAGCAAAGTGAGGACAAGACCTCTACCCTGTCATCCCCTTCAAGCACACGCTCCCAGTGACCTCACTTACTTCCACTAGGCCCCACTCCTAAAGGCCCCACCACCTCCCACTAGTGCCACAGGCTGGGGACTAAATCTTGAACACATGGGTGTTTGGCAGACACTGTAATATCAAACCAAAGCAAGGTTTGTACAAAAGATATAGCTTGAAATAATGAACTACTGGGCATACCAGTGGACAAAGATACTAAATAAATTTACCCAAATTTTCCCATTTCACTCATCCAAACTAATCAAAATATATGAGATTACTGTGTACTCTAAGAGGTGTGAATCAATAATTTCAGGTAACAAAAAGGATATCTAATTTTTCAATAGATTAGATGCTGAATGGCATAAAACTACTACTATGTACTACAATTTAAAAGGGAGTTTTTAAGCATTTCATAAACTACAGAAAAAAGAAAATTCTGAAACTTTTCTTGCGAAAGGATGATAAATGGAAATAATTTTTCTTAACAATGAATTCAGAACATGCAAATGATTCTTTACTGCAGTACATTTTTAGCAAATATAAATATTAACGAGCTTTTGTGGGCTATAGATCTTCATTTAGAAGTCAATTTTTCCCAAAGGGTTTTAGCTTTTCAACTTCAATTTTGCTAGGATAACATTACTCAGGGACATTTCCATCATGATTAGGAACAAACTGTCTATAAACATATCATGACTTGCTCTGGAATTTGTATTTAACTAAAAACAGCTGCTATTTATCTAGAAAACTTGAAGACTGAATACAAAGACATATTATCTGCTCATTCCAGAGCAAAGTATTTTCACTTTAGTATATTATAAATTAGAGGTCATAGAATATTAGAACATCTAATGTACTCCTTTACTAATACAGAATATGAAGAAAGACAATCTTAATTTTATACAATATTCAGAGCTAATTATAATCTATTATAACTACTAGACACCACCTGAAAAAAATTTTAAAGACTTAAATGTACGACTACTTTCAGTATACTAAAAAAGGCTACTAGGCAATTTTATAAGCAAATGTAAACAACCTATCAAAGTATTCATATGTACATTTAACTATATTCAGAGGGTAAATGTGTTTGTATGTGTCTATATAAGATTTAAAATATATCTCTTCTCAAAAAAATGTGGACAGGTGCAGTAATAGTTCCAGCTACTCAGGGGGTGGAGATAGAAGAACAGCCTTATCTCAAGAGTCTGCGGGCAACCTGGGCAATACAGTAAGACCCTATAACTGTACAGCATATGGCAAAAGAAAGGAAAGCTAAGACTAGGAGTTAGTAGAGCTGGGCTCTAATTCTAGGTTTACTATACTCAATTAAAGTTCATCCTTAATATAAAATACATGCATAAGCTTTTTATAAAACTCAAGATATTATCACTGACTAGTACAGCTGGCATTATAAATGAGTAAAGAGTAATAAATAAAACGAATATGCTATTCGACTACAATTAAAGGAATGTGGAAACTAGTAAATATGAAGATCAGTGCCAATCATAAATTTCTTCTAAGATTACATTAATGGATACTAAAACTACAACTATGTTAACAACTAGACTTTTAAAAGTCTAATCATAAGGACAGAGACCACTTGCTTACTTTACTATTTTTCCCACATCTAGAAAAATTCCAGAACATAGTAAGAATTTAAACATTTACTAAATATAGTCCCCAATTAAGAAGTACAATGTAGTCTTAGAGTTGATACTAAATTCTCAGTGAATTTACAACTTCTGATTTCACATTAACTAGCACTTTCTAAATGTTTTATAAATTCTACGAGAAAAGCTGAATAAAATTCTAGACTTTTAAATAATCACATCATTTTAATTGTCCTGAACTTTTTAAAATATATTTATTATCTAAGTACAGTTCATGACTTAAGCTACATGAATATTAATCATAACTGTTCAGTTAATATAAATGCAGAACTGAAAGTTGAACCACTAGAAGTTAGCAGTCATAAACAAAGATGTGCCACAGTTCTTCATAAAAGTATGTAACACAAAATTTTTCATATGCCACTAAAGACAGATAAGGGATGGGGATACAGCTCAGTGCTAGTGTGCAGGCTCTGGGTTCAAGCACTCGAGGCAACAAAATGGAAAAAGGGGGGAGGTGGTCTTACATAAGAACTAATATCGATAATTAAATTATACTATATTCCAAACTACTTTTAAAATGTCGGATGCTGTCAAAGCAATATTTGTAAAGCATTAATCACTACAGAGATTAAAGTTAGCAATAACTAAAATATACAACAAAGACAAACCTTCAAGTCAAAAAGACTTATGAAGCTACACTACAAATTTTTGGTTTTCCTTCCCCCCCGCAATACTGGACACGGAACGCAGACCTTGCACTTGCAAGTCAGGCACGGTGCCACTGAGCTAAATCCCAGGCCCCAGCAGTACAAACTTTTAAAGACACTATAACAGACATCTGTTCATATTAGCAGCCAATTACCCCGAGCAAGAACTGTAGTAAAAAGCATATCAACAATGTTGTTGTTGTTGTTGTTTTTAATCCAAGCTATATGAAGTTACAGCTCACTGAAGACAACTTCAGGAAGACTATGACAGGAAAAAACAGAAGAGCAAGAACTATGTCATATTCTGCCCACCATTATATCTTCAATTTGTACAACAGTGCCCTCTAAACAGAATAGCCTCCATAAATATTTACTGATTGAACGAACAAACATTTGGACTGAAAAGGATACTCTAGGACAAAGGAACTATGAAGCAAAGAGTAAAGGAAGAAATGAGGACAAAAAGTAGCCTAACTTTGCTGGAGTACAGTATCTTTGTGATCTGCAGAGCAGCACTCCACCATGAACTTCATAGCAAGCTCAGATTTAATTGGTATTAATAGGAAATACTAAAAACTTCATTAAGAACAGTAGTGTATTAGAGATTACAGGGCAATTACTACCTCATCTAACTCAAATGATTTAGTTCACAACACAGTAGCAAAAAGAAAAGAAAGAACTAATAGTCAAATGTAACGGCATTTTTGCTAGTTGTTTAGGAAAATGATGCCTTTAAAAAATACAAAATCAAAGAATGGTTTGGGAGGAAGGAGTCAGGTAAAGAAAATGATGCTTACTGAGCACTCTTGGCTAAATGCTTCAAATACAGTTTCATTTAATCTTCACAACAACCCTATGAGGAAATTATATTCTCATTTTAAATATAAGGCAAAAAAGATCAGGATACTTCCCTGAAGCTCACAAAGCTAGTTACATATGTGTCATTTCCTCCCTTCTTCCTTCCTAAAAGAACCTCCATTTTGTTCAAATATGGGGCAGCAATGCCCTACGGGTATGAAATAGTTTGTCCAAACTATTTCCCTTGGCCAATAACCCAGGCCTGACCAATGTGACATAAGAAGAAATATGCTGGAGCTTCTGGGAAAGATTTTCCTACCAGCATCAACATGAGGGATGTCATCAGGAATCTTGAAAAGAGCAATCTTAAAGCTGTCTTGATTTCTCCCTTAACTTTCACTGCTATTTCCCAATCCATCAGCAAGCCATATCAATCCTGATTCCAAAATATCTTCCTATCCTAATGATAGATGTATTGATACTTAAAAAGTATCAATAAACTCAGTGAAAAAAAAGTATCTTCATAACCCTCTTTCTCTTTTTTTTTCTTCATTGAGTTTACTGGTACATTTTTGGTATACAGCACAGTTACATTCATTATTGGGATCTTGTACCTTTACATGACAGGTTATAACCCTCTTTCTCTTCCCTCAAATTATAATACCAGCCTAGTCCAAGCTAGCATTAACTCTCAGCTGAATTCAATAACCACTCTCCTAGACAATCTCTCTGGTACCACTCCTGCTCCCAACAACTAATTCCCAAAACAGCAGCCAAGAGTTCTTCAAAATTTAAATCAAGTAGAAATTAGAATCTCTGTACAGTTGGTGGGACTGTAAAATGGTGCAAAAAAAAAAAAAAGCAAGGAAGTTCCTCAAAAAATAAACTGCGTATACAATCTAAATATTGAAAGCAGGATCCCAAAAAAGATATCTGTACAGCATATACAAAATAGCATCATAACTATTATTTATAATAAACAAAAAGTGGAAGCAACCCAAGTGTCCACTGATGGATGAATAAAGACAATGTGACACACACAAAAAACAGAATTATTATTCAGCTTTAGGAAAGAAATCTTGTCATACGTACAATAGCATGGAGGAACCTCGGCCAACATGGATGAACATCACACTAAGTGAAATAAGCCAGTCACAACACACATACAGTAGGACTGCATTTATATGAGATATCATACCTCAGATTCATAGGTTTAAAAAAAAAAGGAAAATGGTGGTTGGTGGTCAAGAGGGGCTGGGAAAATGGAATTCTTTAACAGGTACAGTTTTAGCTTTACAAGACGAAAACGTTCTAGGGATCTGTTTTTCAAAAATTTAAATATATTTGACAGGGACAAGGGGAAAAAATGAGAACCAAGACCTGTCATGTAAAGGTACAAGATCCCAATAATAAATGTAACTGTACTGTATACCTAAAATGTACCAATAAACTCAATGAGGAAAAAAATGAATACATAAATAAATAAATAAAAATATTTGAAGTTACTGAGCTGTACACTTACAAACAGTTTTATGTTACATATTTTCTACCACCATTTTTAAAAATGCAGACCAATAAAAATAAATAAATAAATATCACTTCTCCCTTAAAAAGGCTTCAACTGTTTCCTACCACTCTCTGAAAAGCACTAACAAGGTAACAAGGTCTAAGAGGCTCTGTCCCAACCAGCTCTTCTGTCTTTGGCACCCAGATATCATGCAGCTCTCCCCTGCCCTCCCTCTCAGGCAAAATGCCACTCTGGGCCAGGTGTGATGTTGCACTGCTAGTAATCCCAGCTGCCTGGGAGGCTGCTTGCAAGAGAACTACAAACTCAAGGCCAGCCAAGGCAACTAGAGAAACCCTGTCTTAAAATAAAAATAAAAATTTAAACCACTGGAGGTGTAGCGCAGTGGTACAGCACCCCTAGCTTCTATCCCTAATAGCCCCCTACAAAAAAATGACATTTTAAAAATAATTCTTAAAATAATTCAAACTCTTTCTTACCTCAAGTTCTTCATCCAAGCTAATACCCATGTGGAACGATGTTCCCCAGCACTTTACAGACATGTCTCCTTACTGCTCTTCAGATGCCATCCTAAATGTGAACTCAAAAAGCTTCCTAATCATCCACATTTTCTATTTTGTTTTCTCTCTTGTCCTTAATCACATTTTCTACAACTTTATTATTTTTCTATCTTCACAACTGAAATGCAAGTTCAAAGGATGAGGAAGGTCCTCACCAATCATACATGTTATCAATGTCCCCAATACTTAGGATATGCCAGTAATATACTTATCATTTACTGAGCATAGCATGGGCAAGGAGCTGGATTCAGCCCCCCCGACACCAAAAAAGAGTTATTCTTTGAGTCTACTATTAAATATATATATGAATATATATACATATCCTTTAAAAACTGTAAGGAAAAAAATTGTATGAAACAAGGTCTAACTTACTAAATTGCTCCAAGTTGAGCTTGAACTTGTGATGGTCCTGCCTCAGTCTCCCAGACAACCAAGATTAGAGTCCTGTCCCATCATGCGTAGGCCCAGCCCTTTTATTTTTAAAACAGGATCTTGCTGAATTCCCAGGGCTAGCCTCAAACTTGCAATCCTGCCTCAGTCTCCAGAGAAGGTGGGATTACAGGCATACAGCACCACACCCAGCAAAGAAAATTTCAGTGTTACAGTTGTCATTTCTAGTTTTTCAGATTGATGTTTCCTACTTTCACTTTTCTATATATTCTAGATTTTCTACAATAAACTTGAGTACTCAGAGATTAAATCTCACATTTCAAGTGTAAAATGTTTAAATCTTTGTTATATAAAATAATAAAAAAACTTAAGCTAAGGATAAATTAACTTTTTTAAAGTATCATCTCTCAACCTCCCCATCTATACTTAGCTTCACATTTCTATAACGTGCTAAGTAATTTTAGACCATTAATTATCTGGTTATTCAGATCACAGAAATGCCTCAAATGATGGCATCATAGTTTTTAAAATTCAACAGAAGAGGCTGGGGCTTAGCTCTGTGGTAGACTTCACGCCTGGCATGTCTGAGGTCCAGAGTTCAATCCAAAGAGGGGAGGGGAGGGGAGGGCAGGAAGAAAACTAAAAAAAAAGCTTGACTATACGCGATAGATCACAGCACATTTCTACAACTACCCTGCATCTGTATCAATGGGTATAAAGAAAAAAAACAAGTTAACAAAAAGTGAATACTTACACTTGCCAGGCTGTCCTAGCACTTTACATATTAACTCACTGGTTCTTAAAACTCCATTTCAGAGTTCAAGAAATTTAGGCACTGACAGATTAACAAACTTACCCATAATTACAAACTACTGTCAGGCTGGGGTTCAACTCAGGAAATCCTGCTCTAATCTAGAGGCTATGTTCTTAATCACACTACAAAGGTGGTGAACTAAGGCCCAAATAATAGTTCTGGAAATAAGATTATGTGTCTTAAAAACCACATTCCAACCTCAAGGAATATTCATGTAAATAAAGCCCAAATACAAACTGGCCACTTACTGGGGATACCAATTTTTTTAAAAGATAATGTGTATTAGTTTTTTTCTTTTCCCTTATTAGTTTTCCCCTACCCTTCCCACTTTCCCTACACCTTTAGAATATGAGAAAACGAAGAAATGGAAATGAGGTGTTTGTAAAGGGGGAGGGAGGGCAGGGACAAGGGGAAAAAATGAGAACCAAGACCTGTCATGTAAAGGTACAAGATCCCAATGAATGTAACTGTACTGTATACCTAAAATGTACCAATAAACTCAATGGGGAAAAGATAAATAAATAAATATTAACCAGAACATTAAAAAAACATAATGTATATTATTGGGCCTCAGAAATTATGAATTTTAGTTTTAAAACTCCAGTATAGCAAAATTTGATTACCTATTTAGGATAAATGAAAAACGAACTCATAAAGCCCTTGGGCAATAAAGATCTGGAACTTAACAATACTCAAGATGTTTAATTCGGCTCTACAGACTCAGGTCCTGATTTAACCACAATCACACTCTATGACTTGGCACTGGAGGGTTTTCAAGGTACATAAATCTCCATTGTATGTAGTAACTTATTACAAGGATAACAATCTCACAGGCATCTGCTAAGGATTAAAAAAGATTAAATATAAAATTCCTGGCATAAATATGTGTGTATGCACGTAAGTATGTAAAAGTGTTCTGAACCCCACACACACACAGGAAGTTGGTGCCCTGAAGGCAGGCTCACCACAGACTGTCACCCTGGGCATCTGCTATTCAGAGCCACATGCAGCATTCTCAAATGCTAATGTTTATAGCAAATGCATTCCCTACTCAGCTTACTACTTTCAAACTATGCCCTTCCCTATCTGAGAAACTCCTATACATTCTCAGCAAACACCTGTAATCTGGAAAAAACAAGTCTTCACTAATAACCTGTTTCTCCACAGAATTTCATTTTTGTAATTCAGGAAAACACAGCACATACCCTTATGCCCTTATACCCTCATCACAATGTATCACCAACCTTTAACTGGGTACAACTTCAGGTAGACTACAGTGCAGGGTGTGTATCTTACTGATCCTGAAATTCTAAACACTAACCTGGCATCTAGCTCATCGCACCCACTGAAATTTTTTGTTTGCTTGCTTACTTATTTGTTTAATGAGGATGAATAGTAAAAATGAGTGAACAAAAAACTACATTTACTTATATCATACTTTATTTCAAAGAACAGGGAAAAGAGACTAATTTTTAATACTGCAAATGGCAAACAATTAACAAATATCCTAATATATATTCTAACTTTAGTGACATATAGTTAACAAGTATATATGATATGCAATTTAATTATTTGATATATGTATACATTGTGAGATATAATCAAGTGAATTAACATATCAACTACCTTACTTCTAACCTTTTTTACTGTGGTGAGAACACTTAAGATCAATCTCTTACCAAAACTTAAGTATAAATACAATGATGTCAGCTAAGGGCACAATACTGTAGACTACATCTTCAGAATTTATCTTGCGTAAATGAAATTTCACCCCTTAACTAATAACTATCTGTAATCCCTCCTCAACCCGTTAACCACCATTCTGCTCTTTAAATTTGACATTTTTAGATCCTATACAAAACTTAGATCATGTAACATTTGTCTTCCTGCGTCTAGATTATTTCACTTAATACAATGTTATAAATGGTAGTCTTTTTAAGACTAAATAATATTCCATTTTATGTGTATATCACATTTTCTTTATCCAGTCATCCATCAACAGATCAGATGGCTCTAGAAGATAGTTTTATAAATATAGCCATGCAAACAGATAAACTATAAAATATTTGCATACATTTTCAGACTATAAAAACTCAAGGGCAATTTTCTGCTTTATATTGTGCTTGTAATAATGATTTGAATTTTCTTTCAAGTCCACTGTGGTTAGCTTCTTTACAGCCTCAGTTCCTCACATCTTTGCTGGCACAAAACTTTAACTCAACTATATGCATGTAAACACATATTCATCAAAAGCTACTTTCTCATTTTAAATCTTGACAGTTCTTTTCACACCCATTTTGACATACTGGGAACCAAACACTAAACACATGTCACAGGACATATTTTATAAGGCAAATTCCAAAATAGGATGTGGTACCATAACAGCAGTTAGATAAAATTTAAAGACTATTTTTAAACTACTACCCAGAAGAGCAAAGATCAACATTCTGAATGTGTCTGGCAAACTAGAAAAAAGAGCTAAAGATGACAATGGTTCAAAATGGTGAGAAACAGAAGAAAAACTAATCATTTTTTAATGGAAAAGTTGGTATTTGTTGCAAGAGAACAGGCACAAAGAAGGGGAATTAAGATGAGTAACTTGTTCTTCAACATCAATGTGTTGAAAAGGAAAAGTGAGAAAACATAAGAACAAAAGCATGGATCTGTTAAAGTATATTAAGTAACAGTTAAAAATTCCTGTAAAAGTTTAAAACTTTTTTTTTTTTTGAGACAGGGTTTCACTATGTAGTTGAGCCTGACCTGGAACTCACTATGTATGTAGCCCAGGCTAGTCTCAAACTCACAGCGATCCTCCTGCCTCAGCCTCCCGAGTGCTGGGATTGCAGGCGTGCACCACCATGTCCAGCTGAAAAAGATTTTAACTACTGAAAATCATCTAAGAAACAACTCTCTTTCATTATTCTGAGGGTATGTAGTGGGTTAGTACTTTGTAATCACGTTGGATATTCACCTCTAATATTTTTTAAATTAAAAAACCAGCACTTAATTCAGTAAAAATAGTTTTTAAAGGATTTCACTTTCATATAATGGCAAGTTTAGGAAGATCAACTAGCAATGTAAAGAAAGTGAAAATGATTAGAGGAAAAACAGAAAACTACACAGAAGTCAAAATAGATAGGCACAAAGATAAATTCATATTCAAAAAGAAACACTCAGGCGCTAGCTAGCATTTGGGTTCTAAAATGAGTATTCGTCCAAGTGAACTGCTCTAGCCAGACAAGAAAGTTTACCTGTATCTATGCGTAAGTGGGGGGGGTACTACTAGCTTTAAAAAAAGCATTCAATAGCCACTATTAAACATCCTTACTCTTAGCCTTACTCCTAAAGTTCTTTCAGTAAAACCTGATAGGGTTAACAAAGCCTAACAGGAAGGAAATGACTCCCAGGACTGTGGCCGTGATGGTTGTGCACTATCACTTCCACGGCCAGATGAAATTAAGCCAAAAGTCAAATCAATCATTGGCTTGGGGTTCCCTCCCTACCCCCAGTTTAGAGTTTTCCTAGTAGTGAAGTTCTCTGAGGAGGAAATGTTCAGCTAGAACATAAGACTTAGAACACACTTAGGAGAGACTCACCCTTAAAATCCGCAACAAAGAAACCAGTCAAGGAAAATGGTTACTGAGCACAGGACTAGAAAGTGTGAGATAGAACATCCATTACCTACTAACAGAAAGACCTAGATGGCTAAGGAAAATACCTCTTTTCATTTGGCAGTAGAAATCATCTATAGATCAAGCTTAAAATTCATAAAGGAATGAAATTAAGAAGTTGATTTTAGAACAAATAATATGCCAGTACTCAAATATTATTATTCAGAGAGCAATGGGGGAGGTTCCCAATCTTGATTTATAACAAATTAGTACAACCTGGAAATGGTTATTTTTGTTTTAAAAAAAACACACATTTTAAAATAAGGGATACTACAGGCTTTATATAGGCATCTTATGCAAATACAGTATCTTTGGCTATAACTTTTTTGGTTTCATTTGTAAAATAACTGGTAAATACATTTGCAATTGCTTTTCTCTTAGCAACTGTAAATCATCACATAAGTGCATTCATGAAAAAATAACCGATTTTTACATTAGTCAGTACACAGTATGTCTCTTCTTGCATTTTTCAAGGGCTTATACTGATTTAAATTGTGCTAGAAACTTTTAGATGTTTAAAAGTAAAAGGATATTTTTATTTTTCAGACTTCTCAAAAACATCCATAGTCCTCGCTAACCTGGTAAGTTTTCTAAAACTGCCTCTAAATAATTTCATACCAATGCATACTTTAAACTCTCAATACCTCTACTTCTATTTATTTCATAACTGGCTTCCTCATCTTTATCATCACCTCAAAATTCAGTCCACCTTGAACTCGCTTTCTCAAATACAGGGTCAGATCACACATATGTTCAAGTATCAGTGCCACTCATCCCCCCAATGACTGGATAAGAGATTTCAAATTTTAAGAGTTTAGGAACAGAATTTGATGGACATTGAAAATGTCTTGTTTTACCTGAAAAATTAAGATAAATTTATTCTCTATAGTATCTGTTTAGCACTTTATGTTTTAAATTAGTATCAGTTAAATAATTGTTTCATTCCTAAATAATCTAATAAAATGGATGTGCCAAGAAAATGTACCATGTATTTCCTATGGCTCCCCGTATTTCCCAGTACAATGCTAAATATCAGAATTGTAGATATGCTGACATTTCCTTATATACTGAATACACAAAAAACTATTAAAGCCCTCAATGACTTGGACTCAAACATTTTTCCTTGCATTTCCCACTAGTCTACATACACCTTATGGCTAACTAACTTCTTGTTCTTATACATGCCTCCCTTAGCCCTTTCACCCACTTCGATATAGCCTTATCTACATGCCAAGATCCATCTCAAATTCCATGTGCCTCTAGTTTTCTTCAACAGTCACTTCCTTTCACTAACAGTTTCCAGTCCATTGTTGTGCTAATCGAAGTCTGTCTCACACTATATTTAGTTGTGCATTTAAGGTTGCATACAACATACTGGTTGAGAATCAAAGCTGTGGAGTCAGAGAAACCCACGCCAACATCTAACATGGCTACTTACTAGACATTACCTCAGGCAAATTATCTGAGATGATCCTGCGTCAGTTTTCTGACCTCCATGTAGACATAAACAATAACTAAGAAGAGTAGTCATAAGTGTCAAAACACTAATACATAAAGCACTTAGCACAATACTAAAACCTAGGAACAGTTTAATAAATAAAATCATTACTAACAAACTAGTTTGAGTTCCAATGTCTTACTCTTTTTTGTACACTTTTTCATCCTCTGTATGTTATTCTGTACATGCTTAATAACTGTGTGGTTGATGAAACAACCAATTCAGAACTAACCTTCCAGTTAGTTCCTAACAAGTAAGATCCAAAGTCCAGCAAAATGTCAAAAACAGCTTACTCATCATATTATTAATTTTAATATTACCTTGACCAGTTTATACTTTACTATAAACATACATGTTTCCAAGCATTATTTTTAAAGTTCTCACATCTTATTACCAATGACTAGGCCAACATCCAAAATGCTCGATATAGTTACCTAAAAAGAAAAGGCAAAATCTAAACATATTAGCATGTATATCCACCACAGATCAAATCCTTAGCAAATTAAAGACTTCTCATGTGCAGCTTCCTTTTCATAAATTAAACTAAAACCCACATTTCCAACTGGTCTACTGAGTTATTCTTGTGCTATGAGAGTTCATGGAAGTCTCAAGAAGAGCACTAATGCAATGTTTCCAAACCAGTAACATTACCACCAAATAAGACTACATCAAATGGACACAAGAAGATTTTTCAATCCTGTAGTTCCCAATAATAGCCCTCAGCCATGGCCAAACACAGGTGAAGAAAAGGGCTGGTATGCTAAGTAATGGAAAGAAAGAAAAGATACAGCCGAAGACCATTAAAGGTGTTAGGGCCCGGGATGTGGCTCAGTGGTAGAGGCTCACCTAGCGCATAGAAGGCCCTTAAAGGAGGGAGTGGGGGGAAGAAGAGGAGGGGAAAAGAAGAAGAGGAAGAGGAGGAAGAAGGTGGCTGCTTTAGAAAATCATAAATTCAATTCAGAAGAACAGCTTCACAAAAGCAGAAACAGTTTCTGGTATTGTGTAAGCTACAATGTGGGTTTACTATCACAACCTAAACATTAACACGTGAAATCTGTCATAAAATATTACTCAAAACAACATACACCACAATTAAGCCAACTACTAATTAAATGTAAATAAATAAATTTTATTGGGTAAATGTTAGGAATACAAGGTAAGACAAGATTTTTTCCCAAAGATGATGTTAATTTTTTTTTGTTTTTTTTTTTTTTTTGGTACCAAGGATGGAACTTGGGACCTTTCTCTTGCAAGGTAGGCAGTGGAACCAATGAGTTAATTCCCGGCCCCTGATGATGCTAGTTTGAGTTATTTCAATATACAGTATTGAAAGCCCCACAACACAGATGTGTTACCATTCTCCATAAAGTGGAGAACACTTCTGAACTAAGAATACTTTAAATTTTCACTGAGATTTTGGTACTTCTGCAAGATGTTTTAAAATATGCATTTTATATTTCTAAAAACATACCAAAGTAGTGAAGTAGTATTATAATTAGATTAAACCCTTTTATACTGACACTAGAGAATGTTACTTCAATTCATTATAGAAAGAATTATAAAACCAAATATTTCAACATTAAAACTTGCTTCTTAAAATTCTGAGCTGGTCATGATGGCACACGCCTGCTGTGCCAACACTCCAGAGCTAAGGCAAGAGGATTGCCAGGAGTTCAAGACCAGCTTAAACTATATATTAAGTTCAAGGCCACCCTGCAGTACACAGTAAGGCAGTATTTCCAAAAAAACAAAAATAAATAAATAATTTGAAACAAGTTCAATAGAAAAGAATGTTCTCCGCATTCTATTAGTAAAAGACAAATTCGAGTTTCTAAAAGTTAAGTACTGAAAATATGAATCTGGAGAGGAAACTAGAAAAAGTGATTTGGGCTGTCATTTTACAGAACTATTAAGAATGCTGATGGTAAAAACACTTATAAGAAAACAATTTTAATGCTTCATTTATTCTGCACATTTTACTGGAATAAAGAAATGTGGCACCTGCGATATAGCTCAGTGGTAGAACAACCCACCTAGCGCACAAAATACCTGAGGTTTGATTCCCTAACTTACAAAAACAACAACAAAAAGATGTTTTATACAAATACACATTTGATCCCCAGCACCAAAAAAAAGAAAAAAAAAATTAAAAACAAATACACTGATACAGCCCTGTAATAAACTGTTTCCCAGAATCTACATGTGGATGAGCTCAGGCCATTAATTCTATATCTGATAGGGAAAAGAAGTAATGTCTTGAATTATTACTGAAAGCACTTCTTTAGACTATAATCAACAAGACCTCAGTCACCAATGCTTAACTTGCTTTAAATTTCAATCACTTTCAAACAGTCCTTTAAAAAATTAACAATTTAAAACTTATTGCATATCATTACAAATACTGGTTCCACATTATCAAAACATTTGCACAATAAATTCTGAAAACGAAATATAAAAAGGGAAAAAGTATGAACATAGCTATAATTGACAGAATATTTTTTGATGATTTGTCATTGCCACCTTGCAAGCATAGTTTTCTTGCTCAAAACTGAGCACAACATAGATAATCTAGGGCCAGGGGTGTAGCTCAGTGGTGCCACACGTGCCTGGCAAGAAGAAGGTCCTGAACTCAAGCCCAGGTATGGAAAAAAAAAAAAAAAAGATAATCTAAAGGCAGTTTATTCTTAAAATACTCTAAAATGAAACTCTTGGAAGACAAACTTCAGTAGAAAAAAATGTTTTCTTCATATTATTAGTAAGAGACAAATTGAAGTTTCTGAAGATAAGTACTAAAATTATCAATCTGGAATGAAAAACAGAAAAAATTATTTTGGCTGTCATTTTACAGAGCTATAAAGAATACAGATGGCAAAAAGGCAACCAATCAGGAGCCACAGAAAACCATTCTCAGAATTCTCAAGAATTTCCAATTTTCAAAATCCACGCATATACCTCTTACTACCAATACTCTGCTCCATTTCTATCCATTAACACTGCCTAGTGTGACAACAAAGTATTTGTAAGTTTGGTCTATGGTTGTACCTCCTAAAGTGCACAACAGTACTAATGAATTGTGTTCTGGACTTAGCACATCTACAAATGGAACCATAAAATAAAGCACTATTAATACAACCTTAAAAATGGAAAGGAGCCCTAGAGAGGCCAAAGAGTTCAAAGCTATTTGCAATATGTTCTAATTTCATCATGTTTTTCAATTTACCTTTTCCAAGATACCAGAACTACTGACTATATTTACATAAATGTATTAAAATTATTGCAATTCAATAACAAACTGTGTAATCTTATAATCTTAAACTTTAAATTGAAATTTTTAACTTGTTAAAAACAACATTCTAACAAACGATTAAGAATATTGTAATAATTCAAGGGCTAACATTACTTTAGCAAGCTTAAAGTGCTACCGCACAGATTTATTTGATCTAATATGTTAGATTTTTCCTCAAGACTCACCTTGTCTTTCAAAATGCCATAAAGAACTACAGAGAGAAGTAAGTCTTAAAAGATTATAGGCGTTTCATTAAAGTAAAACTCCATCTGAAGTAACCTTGATATGATGTATATAGTATAAAATATGCTTGTTGATGGCCAACAAATTCTACAACTCTGAGTCACTTGCCTTTGTGTCAATTACATTGTGCTAAAGAATTAGCAAGTAGTTATTCATCAAACTTTTCTGCTAGAATCCAAAAGCCACACAACTGTAAGTTCTGGAAGCCAAAATGTGTCTGCTCCCTCCCTTCCTGTAAGCCATTAAACCTTTAAACTATAGCCTTATTTACCACTTTCCTGATATCACTATTCTTCACCACATTATTTGTCATATTCCCATTTGGCGAAAACTATCCAACCATAAAACTATCCCAATCGATCCTCTCACTCAACCTAGACATGCTCCTAATACTGATTATTCTGTAATCCTTTATCCAAAACAACCACTGACAAGCTTGCTGTTTTAAATCTCATTTAATATGACGACGTGTTTCCAAGTTCAATATGCTGTTCATCATTATGTTCTATAGTACAATACCCTACAACTTCTAAAGTGCTTGACAAAGTTTACCAACATCTCTCCTCTCTCCAGAAGAGTAAATATCCTGTCATAAAACCCAGAGAATAGCAGCTCAGTTCTGAAGAACACAGCCCCTGAGCACTTCTCGAAGCAGCTGTTAGTAACTTCCAGGCAGGCGCCTGTTGGACTATCACTTTGCTTAAATTAATGATGGCTCACCCTGTTCCACTTTACTTTTTCCCCATTGATCCTAACATTAGTGCGCAAAACCTATAAATCTATTTTTAAAATAAATATAGTACTAAGGAAAATACGCATTACTACAGCCACACCGCTTTTACCAAAGAAATCGTTTCAGGATCTTGTTTATTATTATTACTTAAACCACCACAACAGACTAGTTATACCAGACAATGGCAGGCTTTGAAAGGATACATTTTTCTACTTAACCTCACCAAGTATATTTGCAAGTTTTCAATAACTGCTGGAACGTTCCATGTTAAAAAAAAAATTAGGTTGCTGGTGCAATCTAAAAGAACTGACTGTACTGCTCAAACACGTCCAAATACCGTGCACTTGGTAAATTTTAGATTTATTTATGGTCACCTGCTGAGCTTTTCTGCACCCTCTGTCACCGAGTGATGCTCCAACAAGCAAATACTTTCCATTCTTTAAAACCGTTTCTGTCCCCCCCTCAAAAAACATTCATCAGACTTAAGACATTTCCTCATACTGACATGGAAACACTAATACCACTAGGTATTATGCCTCTCAAAAAAATCCCCTTTAGCAGCTTCCCCCGGGACGCAGCGCTCAGCGGGGCTTTCAATCCGTGAGACTCTCTGCCAACTGCCTTGCAAAAGCAGCATCAGAGGCAGACTTAATACCGCATTGCTGCTGCTGCTGCCATCTACTTTTTCTAGCAGCTTAAAAAAAAAAAGCAGCCCAATGCCCCGCAGACCCTAGTGGCTCTTCTGCAGCACGAAAGAGAAACCATCGCTTTGCTCAGGATGGAAGCTCAGGAAACCCAACTGAAGGGCGGGGAAGCGAAAGCCGCGGAGAGGCTCGGTGGAGGGCGGGGTGCCGGATGAAAAAGGAAGACGTCCGGAGTGAGGACCGCGACGCCGCGGGCCCGCGGGGATGGAGCCC
>NW_022900947.1:19553730-19556647 GCF_012274545.1 Fukomys damarensis | reverse complement strand
AGGAGGCGGGGTCGTCCCCTCCCCCTGTTCGCTCGGCCAAGCGGTAGTGGAGACTATTAGGGGGTCGCCTGGCAGAGTACCGACCTCTCAGATCCTTTGGGCATTTGCAGCAGTGTATACGGAATCAAAAATGATTTCATGGGTCAAGGAAGCCCTGTAATCGGAAACAGAGGCGTCCTCAAAACTGCAATATTGGAGGTGCTTACAAAGCCAGCTGTGCAGAAGTGCAGCTTAACACAGCCTCGCGTCTTACTTACTTGTCAGACACTTAAAGCACTTGCTATGTGCCATTCTGCCAAGCATTGCTCTGAGTCGGGAAGCTTTAGAAATACACTTGTTATCCAGAAGTACACTTGTTATCACCGTTTTACAAATGAGGAAACAAGGCCCCTGGGTTGCCCCCAAGGTCCCACAGCTAATAAATGGGAAGTGGCCAGATGTAGCAGCCACTGAAGAGAAATACTGAAATGAAGTGCTCTTTTCACTCCTACATACAGGCATTACCTGAATTCATCACAACCCTCCCCCACTTCACCCCATCCAGTCCCATAGTCTTTCTCATCCAAGAGTTGTCAACACTTTTTTTTTCTTTTTTCGGTGGTAGTGCTGGTAGTTGCAGAACTGAGGGGTGGAGCACAGAGCCCTGGGCATGCTAAGCATGCTCTCTACCACTGAGCAACACCTTCGGCCCCCAAAGTCAACACATTTTTTAGCCCACGGCCTTTCAAATATAAAAGAAAGCATTGAATACACACACACACACACACATACAGGCATTCTCTCTCCCAAGCACACAAAGTTGTTTAAGATTCTGTAGTATTCTTAAGCGCACAGACTATTCTTTTGAGGTCTACCATTGGTATGGGGTTTTCATTTTGTTTGTTTTTTTTTACTGGTTTGGTTACTTTTTGAAGTCTAGATACTGCAATTACACAATCTCCTAAAGAATTTCTTAGGCAGCCTAACCAAGATACCACGAATAGCCTTCACTGTAGAAGGCCAGATGCACACAACAGACAAGAATTGAGAATATTTTTGAAGCTAATCCACCTACCAACAATTACTTTTCAACAGATTTCTGGGGCCATGGTGTTCAGGTGACAGTTCTTTGTAAGGCAACGGAGATTATATTTCCTCTGCTGAAAGGCACAGCAATGAAATCACGTTATTTGCTGAGAACCCACAACAAGGAGACAATTCTATTAGGGGAGCAGGAAAATATAAAGAAAATAACAGGCTTGATTCTTGCTCTCCAGGAGGCATCATTTCACTCACTGTCTATTTATTGAGCACCTAGCATGTTCCAGGCAACCAGCTAGGCAGTGGGGATTCAGCAGAGAATAAAAGAGACACTTGAAAAAGTCAATTAGATCAGCACTCAGTGATAAGTGACGAGACAACTACAGGCCCTGCCTGGGAATTGTACAATCTTGCTTAGGAGACAAAATTTCCACCCATTAAACAATTAGAAACTAATACAAGGTAGTAGTTAATCAGTTGCTAAATTGGGTAGTGACTGTAATAGCAACAACTGTATAAACCATGAACAAATTAGCGAATGACTACGGCCAAGCTTCTTTAAACAGAGATGATAAAGCATTTTTTTTAAAAGCTAGGGAGGGAGCTGGTACTGAAAAGGAACTGGATTTGGAGTAACTGAAGTTGTAAAGGTTTATTCCTCACATTACTGGAGACCTCTTAGTCATGGGCCAGGAATAAACCCTCCACCTTATATCATCTTTGTGATGAGTACCAAAGATTAAATGAGCTGCGGGCCAGGGATTTAGCTCAGAGGTTCTGGCGCCTGCCTTGCAGGAGCAGGGACCTGAGTTTGATCCCAAGTACCAAAAAAAAAAGATTAAATGAGCTGCCATTATACACCGTATTTCTGAACAAAGATACAGTGTCACTATGCACCGTAGCATAAACCGAAGCAAAGAGAAAGAGTCCATTGCTGAGATGGCGGGGCGGGGGGGGGGGCAGCCCTAGAATTTTTAGCCGTTTGCAAGCCTAACATAAACCGAAGTCTCCAGCTGAGGATATGACTTCCCTTTCTTCTCAGGTTCCCTTCCTTTTCCTTTTAACATGTCACCCAAAAGCTTTCTCCCTTCTTGTCAAATACCACTTAATGTCTAGCTCAAGCCTCTTTGCCTTGACAACTACCAGTCTCCTACAGCCCAATCTCCGCCTTTTAAACCCAAACCTCGATCTGCCATCCACAGAATGTCTTCCCTGTCTCTCACCCTGTCTGACTGGCAGCACTGAGGTTTATCAGACAAAACCGGACAGAAAGGGCAACGCCACTTTTTAGCTGCGAAACCTTTGGGCAAGAATATCTGTCCTCAGTTTCTCCACTTAAATTGCAAATTTATGTCCCCACTGCAACTTAGGACCCAATAATGCCCATTCCACAAGGCTGCTGGGGGGGAGCAAGAGTAAAACAGGGAAAGCCTTTGCTGGGTGTGTGGCACACAAGTATTTGGTCCTCCTTAGCGGAAAAGTGGGCGCAGGCTCAGGGCGTGTTTTCTACACAGGTTCATGGTTTAGGATAAACATATTGCACTTCGTCATTTGATGCTGTTTGCAATCGTCCTGCAGATAACCCCAAACTTCAGGCGCGCCCAACACAGATGCCCAGCAGGATGCCTGCATCCGGCTCCTCCCCAACCCAGAGGCGATCCCGCCCTTCCCCAGAGTCGGGCTCCCTCCGATCTTCTCCCTAGATACTCCGCAGCAAGGACAGCTCGAGACCCTCTGCTAGCTTCAACCCGGAGAACGTGATCTTGGCCGGGAGCTAGGCAGGACGTCTGCGCCAAACGGCAGCCTCGCGCATGCCCACTGCACCCGCCGGCCGGCTTTCCCCAGGTGCGCGAGCTCTGGCTCTCGCGGTTCCAGCTAGCTGCGCGCCCAAACTCGC
>NW_022900947.1:19516391-19553633 GCF_012274545.1 Fukomys damarensis | reverse complement strand
GGGTGCGCACAGCGCTGGCCGCGGGGAATTCCGCGCGAGGTTGAGCTGGAGCGGCTCCGGCCGCGCCTGACCCCGACCCGAAGGCTGATTGCAGGCGCTGCTTCTAGGTTTCGCACTGTGTGCTGGAACATCCGGGCTGGTTGGGCACCGTCGATGAGCCCACTTCTCTTAGTGGTCGCTTTGGGAAAATTCAAAGAGTTGTCCTGATGGAAACCCAGTTGGCTACCCGGCCACTTTGTCTGCTTTTCCACTGACTCCGCTCATGAGCTTGCAAGGGAGGCGAGGTCCTGAGAACTTTGGAAACAGCTAGTTAGATGGTTTCAGGAGTCCTACAACGAAGCTTCCGCAAAGTGTTGAATAAATTCAATTCCTGAGGGGAAAAAAAGAGACCAAGTAGTTCAAGAGCAAGACCGTTGCTTCCTAAACAGGATCGATCATGAGATAGTCCTCAATTAGTAGAGTGAAGGTGCAAAACATTGCATCTTACGGAATGGAAGAAGGTAGTCTTTAAACGAGTCCTAAATCCAGAGTAGGAAGTCAAAAACACCTTCGATTTTAACTTACTACAATAGTTACTTAGAAGCCACTCAGCAAAAGCACGACAGTTTTGTGCACCGAATGGGGGTTAGTTTGCGGGGCCATTTCTGTTAAAATTGTGTTTTGTTGCTGCTTAATTTGAGTTATTAAAGGAATGTTATTAATCACATACCTGATAAGTGCTGAAGTAGTTGGAGTGTTGACAGTTCTTGAAAAAATAGAATTGTGATGGAGAAAGTAAAGATAATCACATTCTAAAATAATTAAGAAATGACATGTATGTGGAAAGGAGATGAACAAACGTCTTTCGGTTTTTGTTTTC
Organism: Fukomys damarensis; assembly: GCF_012274545.1. Lineage (NCBI taxonomy): Eukaryota > Metazoa > Chordata > Mammalia > Rodentia > Bathyergidae > Fukomys > Fukomys damarensis. The sequence continues at coordinate 19,552,774 of NW_022900947.1, read as the reverse complement.
CTCTAGTATTACTTTAAAGGTTGGATACCTTCTCAGTTCTGGGCATGGTAGGCAGGGTAGTCACTTATGAAGTGTATTACAAGGCTTGTAAGCCCTAAATTTAGTCTATCTCATCTCCCTTTAAGACTTGAGGACACCAAGACAAGAGTAACTGAAGTAGTTTTCAGGACATTCAGGAATTTCCAGCTTTTACACTATTCAGTTCCACAACCTGCCTGCCCAGAGCAATGCCTAGAAGTTCCCAGCCTAAAATCATCTTTACTCCAGGAAAAACAGAGCTTTGCAGACCACCCCATGTTGAAATCACCTCCACCGTAGAAGCAAGCACACCCGTGACTGAGGCAACCCTCACTTCCAACTGACTCATCATCTCATGGGAACGACACTTCTAGGGGACACCCTGTAAGGGTTCCTCCACCTTTGGTCACCAAAGCTGACACAGTGATGAGTGGAACCCTGGCCCACCACAGCCAATCCATAAAAGCTGGCCTCTGGGAGCAGGCCGTTCTGAGACCAGCCAAGTTTGTCCCCTCCAGTCGCTCTAGCCAGAGTAATTCTCTAGTCTCGCTTGCTTTAGAACTCTGTTTCGTAAACCTTTTTCTAATAATAAATTATTTAATCAATTCTTTTTCTGCCACCACAGTTAACAAATCTACTACTTATTCCATGGGGACAGCAAGTTGAGGTCCCTTGTGTCCAACTTGGGGGACCCTACAGATTCTGTCTAGCGACAAATCCTTGGATAGTAGTGATAGTTCTGAAGATGAAAGGCAAATTGTGCACCAAGTAAAACGTGACGTACTAATGTACAATATTATTAGAATAAACAAACTGATTCAAGTTGCCAAACTACACTGGCATCAAACTATCTGAAGAGGAAATTAAGAAAACAATCCCATTTACAATACCATCCAAAATTAATAAAATATGTAATAGTAAATTTAACAAAGGAGGTGAAAGAAATGGAAAAAGACCCCAGTAAATGGAACGATTGCCCATGTTCATGACTTAGAAGAATTGATACTGTTAAAATGTCTCAACTACCCAAGGGGATCTACAGGTTTTAATTAATGCCTATCAAAATTCGAATGTCATTTTTGACAGAAAAAGAAAATAATCCTAAAATTTGTATGGAACCAGGAAAGCAAAAGTAGTCTTTGGCACAAAGAGCAAACCTGGAGGCATCATGTTCCCTGATTTCAAAATATGTTGTGAAGCTGTTGTAATACAAAAGAGCATTACTCTGGCATCAAAATAGACACCTGAACCAGTGAAAAAGAGTAGAATGCCTAGAAATAAATCCAAGTATTTATGTTTAACTGATTCTCAACAAAGATTTCAAGAACACACAAGGAGAGTGGAAATAGTCTCTGTAATGAATGGTGTTAAGAAAACTGGATGTCTTATGCAGAAGAATGAAAATGGATCCTTATCACATACAGTGCAAAAAAAGGGACTCAAAATGGATAAAAGACTCAAATGAAAGTCATAAAGCTAAACTTACTAGGAGAAAATATGAGAGAAATGTTCGTGAGATTGGTCTTGGCAGTAGATTCTTGGTTAGGACTCCAAACCTATAGGCAGTAAAGGCAAAATAGCTGGGTGGGATTATATCAATCTAAAAAGCTTTTATGAGCCTGGTGTGGTGGTGCACACCTGTAATCCCAGCACTCAGGAGGCTGAGGCAGGAGGATCCCTGTGAGCTCGAGACCAGCCTGGGCAATGAGCCTGGTGGTGGTGCACACCTGTAATCCCAGCACTCAGGAGGCTGAGGCAGGAGGATCCCTGTGAGCTCGAGACCAGCCTGGGCTACATAGTGAATTCCAGGTAAATCTCAACTACATAGTGAGACCCTGTCTCAAAAAAAAACAAAATAAATAAACAAGCTTTCGCACAGCAAAGGAAACAACAGAGCAAAGCAAAAACCCACGGATTGGGAGAAAATATTTGCAAAGCATACATCTGAGATGGGCTAATACCCAAATATATAAGGAACTTAATGGTAAGAAAACAACTCTATTAAAAAATGGACAAAGGATCTGAACATTTAATTCTCAAAAGACAAGATACAAATTTCCTTTGAATATAAAATGCCTATCTCTAATGATCAGGGAAATTCAAATTAAAACCATAGTATGATATAACCTTACACTTGTTAGAATGGCTATTATGAAAAGACGAAGGGTAATAGAAGTTGGCAAGGGTGTGGAAAAAAAAGGAACCCTTTTACACTATGGATGGGAATGTGAATTAGCATAGCCATTTTGGAAAATAGTATGGAGGTTCCTAAAAAATATCCTAAAAATAAAATTATTATATGATCTACCAATCTTACTTGTGGTCACATATCCAAAAAAATTGAAATCATTATGTCAAAAGGATGTCTATACTCCCTTGTTTATTTCAACATGTTTCATAGTAGCCAAGATATGGACACCTAAAATGTATGTATACACAATGGAATAGTATACAGCTCTCAAAAAGGAGGAATCACTGTTATTCAGAACAACATGAAGAGAGCTAAAAGACAATACACTATGTGAACTAAGCAGGTACCTAAATACAAATACAGTATGATGTTGCTTATATATGGAATCTAGAAAAGTAAATCTCATAGAAACACAGAATAAAAAGGTAACCACAAATTTCATTTAGACTGGAGGAATAAGTTTAAGTGAGGTATTGTACTTCTTGGTGACCACACTTGATAATAAGATATCTTATTTTTCAAAGTTGCTGAAACTATAGGTTTTTAACATTTTAAACACAAAAAATGATAAGTTGTTAAGGCGATGACTATGTTAGCTCATTTGAATCTCCTACAGTGTATACAAAGATGAAACAACATTGCATTGTATGCTATAAGTATACACAATTATTATTTGCCAATTAAAAATTAATTAGTTTTTTTAAATGTTCACAATATCTGTGAGTTATAAGGCACAAAGAGCTAGTGGTCTCCCTGCAACACTCGACAAGATTATCTATAAGGCAATTATCGCCTTTTACTATCAAAGTGTACAAAGTATTTTTAAAAGGATGTCAGTACATAATCAGCAAAAAGGAGAAAAGCAGGTCTATTTTGAAATTTCAAAGGGCTGCCTACCTCACTCTTCATTTGTGGACAGCCCATTCAGGAACTGAAAACTTTAACTTCTTGAATTTGAATGCATGGAAAAATAGTCCTAAGCACCACCATTAGGAACCTAACCTTTCATAAGAAGAGAAACTCAGGTATTTTAGTTCCAGGGAAGCTAGATTCTTGCTGGGGGCCTACTTGAAGCACGCTGTTTTTGAGAATATAATTTCTGGAGCTCATTCAGCCATTTACTAACTGTAAATTCAAATTATCAAACATCTTGACCTGTTTTCTCTTTAGCAAAAAGGTAATAATAACAGCACATAGACATAGTGTTTCTGTGAGGTAAAAATGATTGTAATGGCATTTGATATATAGTTAGCTATTATTATCTAAGCCTTAAGATTATTAAGGACAAAATCTTTTGTTCAGTTACATTCTGCAAAAGAAGAAAATGAAAGAACACAAGAAACCAAATAAAAGGACATATAATAAAAGTAAGTAAGTATGTAAACTTCTGTACAGGGCAATGTGTTAGTTCTTTGTTGCTGTGACAAAATAACAGAGATAGTCAATTTAATAAGGAGAAAGGTTTATTTTGGCTCATAGTTTTGGAGGTTTCTGTCCATGTTCACTTGAACCTGTTGCTTTGGGTCCACTACAGCACCATGCATGATAATGGCAGGAACATTTGACAGAGGAGAATGTTCATCCCATGGCAGCTGGGAAGCAAAGAGAGGGAGAGGATGGGCTGGGCTTTCTATACCCACTTTTTCATACCCAGGGGCATAACTTCCAACAACCTAACTTCCTCCCATTAAGCCACTCCTTCTGAAAGTTTCTCTGCCTCCCCAAACCCACAGACTGGAGACCAGACCTTTATCTTATGGGCATTTGTGAGAGATTTCAGATGTAAACCATAAAAGATGATCTCCCTACAAGAACAAAGACATTTCAGTCCACTTTGCCTAGACAACAAGACCTGATGCAAAAGCTTATATAACAGCAATTTCTTAATGAATACAGGCCCAGAAAAGGAGATATGAGCCAGGAAAGGAGGCAGAACATCAGGGAGGTGAAACTGTGAACTAGCCACAACTTTTCAGTTAAGACTACTGACTGCCAAGTCTCACATGAGGTCTCCTGAGAGGACTTGGGAGTCCATTTGTTTGTAACAGTGCAAGAGGAAGGAGAGAAATGTAACTCCTGGCTTCCATCAAAGTTTCTTGCAAAAGACATGAACTCTCCCACACTTTTCAGCCACTTCACCTGCCTTTCCAGGCAGCTGCCTAGAAGCCAGATGGCTGTGAAGCAGGGCCCTTATCCGTGCATAAGATGAGCCAGTAAATCAACAGGAGCCAGTAGTGCTCCCCAGCTGTCCACCTACATCCTGCTATTTCCTAAAAGAGTCTGTCAACTCTGTAACAATAGAGAAGTCCCCACGAAAGGCTAGACAGTCGAGATATTAGTCAAGCCACTAGTAAGTCACGTCCAGAAACAACACTGGGATATGGAACAAGCGAGCATCACAACATCTTGGCCACTAGCTCCAGGGCAGCCATAGAGTTCAATAAGCCCTTACCTGATAGAGACTGTGACCTGCACAGTATTGTGGTATAATGTTCCTGAATAGCAGTACAGGATCAAACAGAAAACTATGGCCAAGCAAATCCAGGAAAGCACGAAAATGGGATTCAACAAAAATGATAATGGCAGAGACATAGGGAAAAAATATAAAATGCACTGGGGACTAAAAGAAGCCCTTTGTGATTTCTCCATCAAAATTGCATGCATTTTAGAGGTCAGGTACTATGTTAGGTGGCTGAGGTCAAAGATGAATTAAAAAATCCAAAATCCAAGGAACTTACACAACAGCAATAAAAAGGTAGATATTTATTTCATTAAGTTATTCATGCTTTGTTAATTATTTAATAATACCTGGGGTAGTAAAAATGGTCCAGCTGCAGAATGTATATAAATCAGTTCTACAAGCTAAGTGCAATCACATGCATATACCAATAAAATATAATAATATCTGTCACACTAATTATTCATTTTACAACTTCTGGTATAGTTATGTCATTCCAACCAGTTTGTTTCACTAGGTTCTTGTTTCAAAAGATGTCTGTCAAGTAGCCTTACAAATGATCTCTGATATGATTTTTGAATATGGTTCGTCCTTTCCAAAACACATGACCCCACTATGAGGCATTAACTAGTTGGCACCTTTAAATAAACAGGGCTCTGCCCCAAAGAATGGATGAATCTACTCGTGAGATTAGTGAATTAATGGACTAATGAGCTGATGGGTCATCTTGAGAGTCTGTTGGATGTTTCCAGGACTCCCTGCCTCTCACCATGTGATGCCCTCAGAACTCTGCCAGGAAAAAGCCCATCACCAGATGCGGCCCTTTGAGCTTGGGACCATGAACTAAAGAAAGCCTCTTTTCTCTAATACTTACCCAGTCCCTCGGGTTATGTTGTCAGCAACAGAAAATGGACTAAGACAATCTCATTCTTCACATAATGCAGCTATCAGAAACTGGTAAAATTAAAATTGCCTGACAGTTTTTAATATTTATGTAAAGATGTTCCAAAATGTGTCTGCAGTGGGGAGTGGGATAATTAAAGGAGAGTTTGGGGGAAGCATCCTGACATGGAAAAGAAGGAAAACAGAAAGTCTAAAGAGGTGGGCGCTCAAATTTTAAAGAAGTACATTCCCATAGCATTACGGCAAATCCAAAAAGAAACAGAAGATGAAATTTTAAGGTTGTTTCTCCCACTGAGACAGAGTAATGCTATTTAGCCATATTTTATTAGGCCCTTTATTGACAATAGGAAAAGAAAACACTTTCTTTGAATTTACATTTTAGTTGGAGAAGTGGAAAATATATTAGATAAAGATAAATTTGTAGAGTATATAGTGTATTAGTGATAAGTACTAAAAGGGGATGGTAAGAAAAATAGAAGTGACTTTTTTTTTTTTGGTACTAGGGATCGAATCCGTCCTACCACTGAGTTACATCCCATCTTTCTTTTTTTTTTTTTTTTTTTTTTTTTTTTTTTTTTTTTGAGGCAGTGCCTCACTAAACTGTCAGGCAGAACTCAAACTTGCAATCCTCCTGCCTCAGCCTACTTCAATGCTGGGATTACAGGTATGCACCACCACACCTGGATGGGCAGTGACTTTTGAGTAAAACACTAAATAAAGTGAGATAATGGTATAGGCATCAGGGGAGAGAGGATCCAAGCAACCAAAAAAGCTTTGGGGTGGGGGGGAAAGGGTGTGTGTGGCTTATTAAGAGGAAGTAAGTGCAGCTAGAGTATCTGGGGGAGAGAGCAGGAAGTGATATACTATAAGCAGTAGGATCTTATAGGTGGTAGTAGGAACTTCATCTTTTCCCTCTAGATGAGTTTGAGAAACACTGGAAGGTTTTGAACACAGTGATATGGCATGTTGTCCCAGGATTGCTCTAGCTGCTTCACAGCAGGAGCAGGTGTGCCATTTAGGAGCCTGCAGTGCAACCCAGACCAGAGACAATGGAGCCGGCCCAGATTGGTGATGGAAGTGATGATAAAGAACGGTGGAATTCTGGGTAAATTATGAAAGTAGAATTAACAATACATGTAGATCAACCGATTGCTATGTACGACAGAGGAAGGTAAAATATAACTCTGACAGCTTTGCCTTAAGCCATTGGAGAAACAGCATTGCCATCTCTTAAGATGGGGAAGTCTGGGAGATGAGCTGAATGGGAGGAAAGAGTGGTGGCAGAACACTGGAATCTCCGTTTGGGATACATGCAAACCAAAAGGTAGAAACCCACATGGAACTATCAGTGAGCTCTTAGAAATAAAGGCCTTTAGTTCAGAGGAAAGAGCCAGTGGAAATTTAAACTCGGGAGCCAGTAGCATATTGATTATATTTAAAGCTGTTAGATTATTCACATTTTCTCCAAATATGACCTTCTTGTTTTTTTCTCCATGCATTAAAATGGTGCAAATAAAAGAAACAGTAGTTATCTCAGCAAGGAACAAAATTATACATTTCACTACTTGCACAAGTAGCATAAAATCAATATGTAAATGTCAACAAATTTAGTTAATGACAGACAATTCAAAGTAAGTTTATGAGAGAAATTCAATAGCTTAGGTTTACAACCCTTGACTCTGTTACCAAAGTGTGAAATGTTAATGAGACCATCTCACAGTAAAAAGAAGTCTTTGAAACCAATCAACTCTGGCATCAGTCAACTTATCTACCGTTGAGAAAGTAAACTACATGTCTACATTCGTTTTCTGGGGTTGTGTATTAATCTGAGAAGCATGAGACAGAGATAGATACATGAAAGATGATAGATAGATAGATGATAGATAGATAGACAGGCAGACAGACAGACAGGAGGGGATTTTTTTTTAAGGGAATTGACTCACATGATTATGGAGGTTGGGAAGTCCCACAACAGGCTCTCTGCAAGTTGGAGATCCAGTATTACGACTCAGTCTAAATTTGAGTGCCTTAGGACCATGGAAACAGATGTTGTAATTCTCAGTCTGAGGCCAAGTGCCCAAAAACCTCAAGGACCATTGGCGTAGAGACCCAAGCTTTGAAAACCCAGAGTTCTGATGTCTCAGGTATCAGGCCCCAGTAGCAATAAAAACACTTCATCTTTCTTCCATTTTTTAGTTTTATCCTGAGTCTCTGAAAGGATGTTTCATCAGCCACCTAGGAACTCTTAATTCAATCAAGTCAGCAACTTCTTCCCACATCTCTTTGTAGCACTTCCCCTCCATATTGTTCCTCCACAATTTCTCTTTTTTCATAAGAGCACTAGTCATACTAGATTAAGGTACCCTCATCACCTCACTGTAACAAAATAACCATTGTAAATCACCTCCCTCCACATAAGGCAGTACGGTTAGAACTTCAACATATGAATTTAGAAGGGACACAATGCAACCTCTAAACATGTCATGGTAAAATAACAAACCAAAATTTCTGTGCTTGACAGTACCTGGCAGTGCCTGACAAATAATAGGCCATGAAATTGTGGAGTGACAAAAACCACAGTTGACAAATAATAGTAATTTAAGGACAATCCTGAGAAAAGAGCTTCTACTAACATGCATTAGTTGCAAAAATAATAAAAGTTTCACTTTCCCCTTAAAGCCAAGCAAGTATGGAAGACATAAATAAATTTGGATGTCCTCAACTCTGGAAAACAATTTGAGGTTTATAGATGATTTAATATCAATTCAGAGATTCACTTGACAAGAGAACTTTAAATTACCTGGAGGGTAATTAAAGCTACTTCCTTTGCAGAGTAGCAAATTGCTTCTCTCCCCATATATGCATCAGTTGATGACTAATGTCAGTCTCTGTGCTGCTTGCTGAAACCAGAGATTGAAGGCACTGACTGCCTGCTCTCAAGTAACTTTCCACCTAGTGATGGAGACAAATTTATTTACAGCAAAAAATGTGATGCTAGCAGTAAAAATAGAATGATACCTAACTATGAGTTCAGCTGCAGCTCTGTGGACAACTTAGAAGAGATAATAAGTTGAGATAGCTTTGAAGAACAAGCAGTTGTTACCAAATTAAGGGGTAACTAGACTGGGAGGAATCAGAAGTAATGGTGTGGGCCTCTCACACATGAGGTCCAGATTTCCACCCCCAGCACTGAAAAGCAACAACAAAAAAGGAATGATAGCAGAGTCTTTTTAAAAAGTTAAAATAAGTGCTTTTTTTGTATAAGAATAAATAGGCAGTCTTTGAAGAACTACCATATTTTTCTTGTTATTAGCATTTAAATAATCAAATCACAGATCTTAGTATTAGGAGGGCTTCAGTAAGTATATTTTAATACTGAACTACTTGGAACGTATTTGGTACACTATATTATAATTTGAAAGATCTGAACCTAAAAGCTTATTTCTACTTAACAAGCAATATGCTTAGACAGATGGAAGAAAGTCACATTAATGTATCCTCACAAGAACAGAAATGAATGAGAGGGGATCTTGGGGAAAACTAGTGTCTCACTCTTATAAAGTAAAGGGGTCGGGCTATAGTGCAGCAGGAGAAAACTCACCTAGCATGTGCATAGGCCTGGGTTCAAAGTCCTGAAAACAGTGAAGTCTGCAAAAGAAGTAACAATGGAAACAAGGCTTCTGAAAATTCCATGAGAGGCATTCATTCTTTGGCTGCCAGGAGGCTCAAGATAAATCTGCTATGCAATTTTAATAATAAATTATACCTATTCCTTGGTAATTTTATCCAATCCTGTGTTTTAAGTGCCATATGTGGCCTTAGGTATGTCCAGAGAACCATACATAAATACACATACACATATATCTATGTTATTTGAGAGAGCAATATTTAGATTCCAACAGATATCAACAGTGGTTTTTTTATAAATAGGATAGATAGATATGTAAATAAATAGATATGTAGATAGATATGTAGATCTATATTATCCAATCCTGTGTTTTAAGTGCCATATGTGGCCTTAGGTATGTCCAGAGAACCATACATAAATACACATACACATATATCTATGTTATTTGAGAGAGCAATATTTAGATTCCAACAGATATCAACAGTGGTTTTTTTATAAATAGGATAGATAGATATGTAAATAAATAGATATGTAGATAGATATGTAGATCTATATATATAAGAGATTAAGTAATCTCGCCGATCTGTCATTAGCAAGCTGGAGACCCAGGAGAGCCAGTAGTATAGACCAGTGGGAGAGAAGGAGACGCCAAATGTCTCAGCTCAAGTAGCATGCTGACAGAGAATGAATTCTCCTTTTCTTCAACTGTTATTCCATTCAGACTGTTGACAGACTGGAAGGTGTCCATGTACTTTAAACACAGTAGTATGCCTAGGCTACCAATTCAAATGCTAAGCACGTTTGGAATTACCCACATAGACACATCCAAAATGTTTGACCAAATATCTAGGCAGGATGTGATCCAGTTGACACATAAAATGAACCTTTATCCCTATACATTATCTTATTGGATTCCAAATTCAGTTTTGAAACTTTGTGAATTGAAGATTCACACTGATGTTTCCACTTGGATGTGTGGAAATTAACTAGCATCTGCTATATAGCTTGAATGTTGAATGTCATCCAAAGTCTCATATGCTGAAAACTCGGTCTCTGGGGTCAGTGCTACACAATGGGAGGTCCTTAAGTTATTGAAGTTGTGCCTTGAAGGAGAATGTAGCACCCAGACCCTTTCTCTTCCTTTTTTGTTTCCTGGGCAAGCAGTAAGTGGTTTTGACCTACCATACACTCCCGCCTGGTTATGCCGCCTTGCCACAGGCTCAAAGCAATGCAGCCAACCACTTGGAGACTGGAGCTCCAAAACTGAAAGGCAAAACAAATCATTTCTCTTTATAAATTGATTGTTTTAGGCATCTGCTATAGTAACAGAAAGTTTCCTAGCACATGTTTGAAAAAGATGTTCCCAACGTTGTCCCCAGAACCTGTTTCCTTTTTATAGTCTCCATCTCAGTCCATGATACTTCATCTTTCCTCTTGTTTTCAAATCTGATCACTCAGCAAACCCTGTGGACTCCATCTCAAAATAAAGAAATGCTTACTACTTAACTTACTGCTTTAGGGCTGCCACTCTAGTGCAAGCAACACTTATTGCATGCCTGGGTTATGCCGCTTTCTGTCTAACTAGTTTCCCTGTTTTGCCCATGCCCTCCACTGTCTGTTCTTGACATAGTGCCAGAGACCATGTTAATGGTCTCCTCAAAGCCCTGCAATTGCCTGGACCCAAAGCAATGAAATCTCAACCGGGCCCCGCATGATCTGGATTCTGTTACTTCTCTGACATCATTTCCTGTAGCTCTCCTCTTCATTCAGTCTGCTGGAGCTTCTCAGTCTCTTCACTGCCCTAGAAAAAAAAATAGGTATTAGTTTGCCACAGGCTCTTCGCATTTGCTTTTCCCTCTGCCTGGACTATTCTTCTAACACATATCTACAGGGGTTGCTTTTTCACCTTTCTCTTTTAGTTCTTTGCCCGGGTATCTCCCATTTCCGTGGGGTCTTCTCTGATGAGTCAGTTTTACATTACAGCCTTCATATTCACCCACAGACACTTTCTAACTTTCTCACTTGCCTGAATGAGATGTTTCCATAGATTTCATCATGACCTGAAATACAGATTGTATGTACTTACAGGGCTGTCCATCTCCCCACAAGAACATGAATTCTTTATATCCCCTGACCTAAGAGGGTGCCTGAGGTTCTGCTGATACTAGGCAGGTATTGCGTGAGTCAGAGACTGAACATGCAGATCTGGAACCAAAGAATTTTTATAAAGATACCATTCACATATGGCTAGAAGGTGGAACTGTGATGAGGGGAAGGATTACTGAGAGAAACTGTAAAAATGGAAAGAGCAAAGGGTGGAACTCAGGAGCAGGCAAAGAAAGAGTACAGTGAAGAAGCCTGAAAATCAGCAACAAGAGTCTAGAAGAAGAAGCAGGAGAAAATGAGCAAAAAAAGTACAAAATACAAAAATACAGAAGCTATACTCAGTCCTCCACACCTGTGAGTCGCATATTTGTGGGTTTGACATCCATGGGTTCATCCAACTGCTGACCAAAAATACACAGGAAGACAACTGTATGTGTCCAGAACATGAACAGATTGCTTTTTCTTGTTTTTATTCCCTAAACAATACAGCATAGCAACCATTTACGTAGCATATACATTGTATTACAAGTAACCTAGAGATGATTTAAATTATACAGTGTGCACAGGTTATATGCAAAAATGATGTTGTTCTATAAAAGGGACTTGAGCATCCAAAAATGAATTTACACCAAGTTACCTGTAGATATTGAATAATAAGTTCCTTCAAAGGGTATGCTCAGCAGTGTCAAATGTAGCAGAAAGAAGAGAGAGGGAGAGACGGAGGGAGGGAGAGAGAGAGCGAGCCAAAAAACACTTCAGGAAAAGAAAAGCTTGTATAAATAAATATTTTAATACTAAATGTATTGAGACATCATGAGATTAAAACAAGTTATCTTTGGCCACTACAATTACAAGAGGTGCTCAAAGAGGTGGGCATGAGCTTCCAGACATTTATTAGTACAGCAAACTGCTGCTTGGGGAACCTGGGTCATTAGGATTGCTGCACACCCATTTGCAATTTCTTCTCCACAGGCTGGCAGTGTAGTGAGTTTTCTGAGACATATGACGTACTCTAGGATCCCCTATATGAGGGTAACACCATCTGTTGAAAAAACATCATACTATTTTTCTTTTCCTGCAGTGTGTATACATTTTTTGGTGGACTCTATATACGGAAATATCCATAGATGTTGTTTAGTTGTTTGGAAAAATAATAAATGTAGATCATCTTACAGCATAAATCCAACTCCAAAGTAGGAAAGAACTGAATGCACAATTTCAGAGGAAAAAAACAATTTTTATTCAAAAAAATTTTCTATGGTTAAATTATATAATTTACAATTGTACTGATAAATCTGACCCATTAAAATGAGAAGTATTTTCTATAACAAAAAGAAGCTTAATTAAAATGCTGCCAGGTGTGGTGGTGCATGCCTGTAATCCCAGCACTTGGGAGGCTGAGGCAGGAAGATCACTGCGAGTTCGAGACCAGCCTGGGCTACACAGTGAGTTCCAGGTCAGTCTCAACTACATAGTGAGACCCTGTCTCAAAAAACTAAAAAAGCCGGGGATTTAGCTCAGCGGTTTGGTGGCCTGCCTTGCAAGCGCAAGGACCCAAGTTCAATCCTCATGACCAAAAAGTAAATTTAAAAATAAATAAATAAATAAAATCCACTTCTACTGACTACACTTTTCACAGCTTGTGAGAAGAAAGTTGCCATGCAATTCTCTGGACTCATTTTCCTATCACTCCCAAAAGGAAATTATTTTCTAAAAATAAACTGGGAAAATATATGTAGTAATTTGACAATGAGAAGAAATTTTAATATAAAAATTTATAGTAAGAAAAATCTCAAGATTTTTATAGAAGGTAAAAAATATGAGACATTTCACAAAGTAGAAATGCAAACAATTGACAAATAATCTACTTGACTGATAAATGAAGAAATGCCAATTAAAACAATGATAAGATTTTCTCTTGTATTAATTAAGAGGTTAAAATATATAATATACAGCCAGGTGTGATGGCACATGCCTCCATCCCCCGCACACTGGGAGGCTAAAGCAGGAGGATGCCAAATTCAAACTGAAACTGAGCAACTTAGCATCTTAATGAGACTCTAGAGAATTGGTGAGACCCTGCCTCAAAAAAAGAACCAGGGATACACGTCAGTACAAAGATTCTGGGTTCAATACTCAGGTATACAGCAACTAATTAAAACTGTAAGTTGTTCACAAAAACTAAGAGGTAGAAGTCATCCAAATACCCATCAATAGATACCCAGATAAAGTATGGTGTATATTCAGCTTTAAAAGAAATCAAACTCGGGTACATGCTGCAACATGAATGAACTTTGAGGCAATTATGCTAAAAGAAGTAACATCCCTCCAAAAGACAAATATTGTACGATTGCACTTATATGAGGTATCTAAAACAGTCACATTTGAGAAGAAAGCAGCATGAGAGGAGGGAAAAACAGAGAGCTCTTGTTAGTGGACAGAATTTCCATTGGGGATGACGGGAAAATTCTGGTGAATTCCAGTGCTGTGAATGTATCTCACGTCGGTGTAGCTAACTGGAGACTGAACACAATTAAAGGGCCGATTTTATATTATGTATATGTATTTTAGCACAGTAAGGAATATCTGAAAAATATATGAACTTTAAAATGACCTGGTAATTCCATTTTAAAGAAGCTACTCTTGTGGAAATAAACCAAAATTTAAGCAAAGATGTTTATCAGAACATTGTCTGTAATTGCAAAATAACTCTTGCAAACAAAATAATGGTCAAAACCCCAGGATGCACTCCCACCAAATTGGCAGCTCCAGGACACCAAAGACCTTGTTTCCTCTTGCTTCCCATTTTATCTCCACTCCCTTCCTGTGCTTGGCACCTAGAAGACATGCAACAGATACTTGTATTAATTAATATGGTGAAATGCTGTGTACAAGGGTATTTATAAAGTATTTTAATGACCTAGGAAAAAGATTTGATTCAATAAGTGAATTAAAACACAGGATAAAACTTGCTATTTGATTTCAACTATGTAAAACAAGGCTTCTCGTTAGGTGAAATAATGAATCCCTTTATTGTTTAAACCTGAGTTGTGGCTTATTACACCTGAAAGCGTTCTAAGTGATCCTGCCACCTACACAAGAATTTCACTCAAAAGGAGCTCCTCATGCTTTCCCAGGGCTTATTAAAGCGAAAAGCAGAAAGTGGAAAAGGAAAAGAAAAGCAGTGCTACCATTAGTAGGGAATTACCCAATGGCAAGGGAAAAGACAAGGAAATTATTTAAGCAACGCACAAAAGCAACCATAGCACCCATAAACCACGACTGGCTGGAGCTGATTAGTGCAGAATCAGTTTTGCAGACTTGAATAACTTTTAAAGCTATTCTTGTAATAATAGATATTTGTACTAATGGTTCTGAGTCACCAATAAAAATGTTCAGTTTGTGCAATATATTCTGTTTGAGAACATTGTGCATTATATAATGCATTTAAGAGGATTTTCATTAACACGTTTAAAATGTTTAAAAGTTATAGGAAGCTGAAGCTGAAATTCTTCTGGAAAGCTCTCTTAGCTGGAATTCCTTTTTCCCAATATCATTAAAGACAAATGTAAATCTATTTTATTTGACAATCTAAAATTGTTGTACTTGTGTTGAAAATCGGGCTTTTCAAGGAGCTGGAATGTACAGAAGATCACCAGGGATGGGTCAAGTCCCTCAGCCCACCCTGCAGTGGGTCTGCGATGGCACTTAAGATCTAGTGTTTCTTCTTGGGTGCTGCGGATCAAAGTCAGGGCCACCGCATGTTCAACATGTGCTCTAACGCTGAGCAAAACTGCTCGACTGACGAGGTAAATAGACACACTGGATAATTGGCCTAGCTGTTCTGAAACAGTGGAATTGAGCTACGAAGACTCAGTTTACAAACCACAAAAGAGTTCTCTGTTTTACCAAGCCTCTAGCTCAGAACATACCCTGGAGAGTTAGGTAGCCGCATTTCTTAGAGAAAGGAAGATGCTAACGGACCTGTAGTAAGCCTCTGAATTGAGGTTTACTCCAGTACAGACTTCACCACGAATGGATGATTCCATTTGAAAGACCCATTCTCTGCCGTTAATATAATTTTAAATAAAGTTTGAGTTACAACTTATCTCGGATTTCATGTTTTCCATTGAGAAGAATGTAAAGTAAATGCTATGCAGGTTGGCTGGTGTCACCACATTTTATGAGTGTGTTCTTACTGGGGTGCTCTGGCACCATGGTTCCTTTCTGACTCCTTGAAATGTTTAATCCCAACATGTGATCCACAATAAAAGGTGGATTATTTGTAAGACTGGAAAAAGCATCCAGTCTTAATCAAATGGATGGCATGACTGCAAGTTGGGAAAATACAGAGTTGGACATGTCTTTGCTATTTTCTCTTCCTGAGTGGGCCAAATTAGATAAACAGAAAGCTGTAAAAAGCATTATGTTTCCCCTTCAAAAGTTTAAAAACAGGAGTTATTTCTCAGTTCATTAACTTCTACTGTATCGTATTTTGGCCAGGGATAGAATTTTTTCTCCTACTTCTCCTTTCCTGTTTTTTTTTTCTTCTTCTCTGTGACAAGTATATGCTCAAAATGAACCTCTAGCCACACAGCCCTAGAAGCAGACCATTCACAGTGTGATCAAAATATACAGCAAACATTCAATCAAAAATGTATTGAAGTAAAAAACACATTGCCATTCAGCCCCCTCAAAATACTTCCCCTCACTTTGAACACACTTATCTCAACATTCTTGCTACCTTCTGAAGCAGTCTGGGAAGTTCTTTTTCATAAGTATCTTTACAAGATGTGATGAAAAATACAGCACAGGCTGCTGCCGATTGCCATTCAATGCAAAGGCAAACTTGTAAGAACATTTCAGTGTGTCCTCATCCACCTTATTCACCAGATCTGGCACTGTGTGAACTTTGTCTCTTCCCTAAATCAAAATGACCATGAAAGGTAAATGTTTTTGAATCGATTTCGGATATCAAGGGATCCACAATAGCACAACTAACGACACTCACAAAAGAGGACTTCCAGAACTGCTTTCATAAAGTGGCAAAAATAATGGCTATGTGTTCAAAGCAAGAGGGAGTATTTTGAATGTGTCTTTTACTATAATACATTTATAAAAATCTAAACAGTCACTGTATTTTTAGATCATTTCCCATATATGTTGGCTGAAATTCCTGCTATTTTTCAAAACCCAGATCCTATGCTGTCTCTTCCAGAAGTCCTTTCATAGGTGCCCAGGCAGAATTAGTCATTTTTTTTTCTGTGATCCTACCACCTGTAACAACAACACTTATGATACTATATTGTCATTATTCACTTATATGTCTGTCTCCCAAGAAGGCTATGAGCAAGTCAAAGACAGGCCCTATCTGGCTAGAGACTCATTTTAAGCCCAGGAAAATGAGGGAGGATGGAGTATTTGGTAGAGGCCGTAGAACTTGATGAAAATTGGATATAGGACATTAAAAGAATGCAAGATAATTGGAATGCTTCTAAAAAGTCATTCATTCATCCAACAATTTAGCAACCAATATATTACAAGAGGTGCTTCTGGGATGTTTCATTAGGAGAAAAAGCAAATATAAAGAAGCAGCAAAGGAGGAGGAGGAGATCATATGGGAACAGGCTGCTTCAAGTTGCCTGCAAACCCTCCAGGTACACAGGTCTCCACGTCCTCAGACATGTAGGTCTGGCAAGGAGATACTAGGTCTAAGTCAAAGATGTAGGAGGGTCCAGCCTGCCTAAGGTGGGGACTGGCCTCTGCCACCTGGCCTCTCCCACAGAGGCCATTTGAGTGTGGGTAAAGAACCCCAAACTTCTTTCCCTTGTACTTACATCCCTGCCAGGTTGGAGGGCAGCAACAGTCTTAGGAAAGTAAGCAGAAAAGGAGGGTGGCCGCACCAGAGTGGGAACGGTGGTGGAACAAGAGGTCAAAAACCCTTCCCAGGGAGGCAGCAAAAAAAGAGGTCACGCTGAAGTTGAAATGCTAATTCCCAGCACATGTTCTGTTGTCCCATAACTTCTCTCACAAAATGCAAATTTAGAGATAACATGAGAAGAATTTCAAACCAGCAGCTGCAGAGCATCAAAGCCCAGATACAGAGACATTCTGCACATGGAGCCCTGGGCAACTACACTAGTTACAAGGCTGTGAAGCTGGCCTTGGTCTACGCCATGGCCTAAGCGAACCAAGGAGGCACACTGGGGAGCGTCAACATGAGAGAGCTTGGAGCGGCTGCAAAAAGCAGAAATGAGTAAGCAGAGGGGTGACAGAATTAAGCCAGCAGCCAAGAGAAGCAGGGAATAATCTACAGCAGAGGCCTCACCTCCGGTGTCTATAGATACGTTTTCTTGTCCCAGAAGCATTTGAAAATTTGAGCCAATATTTAGAAGTTAGAAACATTCTCATAAAAACCAAGCATTTCTTTACATCCCCACCACCAAAAAATCGAAAGATTGAACAGTGCCGTGTCCACATTCCTCCACAGTTAAAATCAACCAGAGACGAGCAGCAGCTGTTCCCCTAGCGGGGCCACTTGACACAGGCTTCCTGTGACTCACTGGCGTCTGCCCGGGCAGGTAACACTGTGCACAGCTGCCTGTGAGTGGACTGGGCTGGCCTGCCGGCACGTGCATTTGGAACTGGGTCTGCACTGTGTGGCCAGCGCTGCAGAAAGGTCACCCAGGAGGGGACCTAAAAATAGGTCACTGGATCTGACAAGCAAGAAACATCAGTGATCTGTATGAGCCCGAATGAGGTTTTGGGGTGGAAGCCAGATGGCAGTGGGTTGAGAAGTGAATGGGAGGTGATGAAGTGGGGACAGCAAGGGTACAGACTAATTTTTCATGCATATTTTTTGTCATAAAAGAGGGTGATGGAAAAGTAGATTGAACCCACCCAGTTATCCTAATTCCTCCCCCATGATCTTCCCACACACCTACTATGCCTAAATAAAGAAGGAAAGTGACATGAAATGAAGCAAAATCTTTGTTTGAAACTCTATACTTTAGGGAAAAAAATCAATTCCGGACCTGAAGTGGAAATTAACTAGGATTTTACTGTTCCCCATGAAAGTGTCATACTCAGAGACATCAATTGTGAGTGTAGTAATTCCTCGGTGTCCCAGGGGATTACTTCTAGGACCCTTGAGGCTCCTAGGATCTCAAGGCCCTTGTGTAAAACACTGTATGGGATGGTGGTGCACTCCTGCAATCCTAGCACTGGAGGCAGGTGAGGCGGGAGAATGGTAAGTTCAAGCCCAGCCTGGGGAACAAGGACTTAGCCAGCCAGACCTTGTTTCAAAAAAATAAAAGCAGAGGAAATGCAGCTAAGTGCAAATGTCCAGGGGTGGGGGGTACTTATTGTATAGCCAGGCCTGGTGGTATGCATTTGTAATCCCAAGCACTAAAGGAGGCTAAGTAAGGCAGGAGGACTGAAAGTTTGAGTCCCACTTGGACGACTCTGTGAGACCCTGTTTCAAAATTTAAAAAGGCAAAATGAAAATTGGCAAGGGTAGAGTGCTTTGGGTTCCATTCCCAGCTGCAGGGTGGGGTGGGTACAGTGCTTGCATGTAATCTATTCTCATTTTCTGTATATTTTAAATCACCTCTAGGTTACTTATAATACTTGATACAATATCAGTGCTATTTAAATACTTTTTATGTCTCTACATCCCCCCCTTGCAATTTTCAATCCATAGTTGAATCTGCAGATATGGAAGCCAATATATGGAGAGCCAACTGTATTTATTGCTGTGAGTATTGGTGGTTAAGAAAATGAAGATTAGACTCAGATTAATTCAGAGGTTTTTAATTTAAGCCATTTTAAAATTTTTAACCCTATGACAGCATAGTTTATTTCTGGCAAGTTTTAGGAGCAGCCTGTCTTATTTATATTGTAGAAACAGAGTTACTACTCTAAAAATCCAGAAAACTATTTGACAGTGGTATTTTTTTAACAACAGGTAAACTACTCAGATCCTAAAGTGTTGTGTAGAATAAGCAACATATCCCATTCAGTTGTTGAATAAACTAATTTTAAAAATAAACGGTGACATCTGTTTCCACCTACTGCACTGTTGTTTCAATGTTTTCCAGGCTTGTTTGTTCATGCAGAACGTAATTTGGAAGGTTGACATTTTATTATGAAATATTTAGGTTTGGATTTAGCAGGTTCTGCATTCTATGAAGAGCTTGCGTTGGTCATGTACTCCTTAGACCCCAAGTGAGACTTACCAGAATCATGCAGCCTTGCTTGATGCTACTTGAAAGACTCTGATTTCTGAAAAGATTCTGAGAGATGATTTGGATCTGGTTTTGGAATCCTTGCAAACAAGTCAGATTTTAACTCTGGCTTCTGCTCATCTGTCAAAGCACAGGAAGCTGGCCCCTCCCCCGTGGCCACCTCTCACCAACTGTTCAGAATGTGGTTTGCAGAGTTCGCCAGGGTCTTGTGAGATGTACAGCTTCCATCGCTTAATGGTGTATGTTGTGATTTTGAAACTTTGAGTGAATGTCAGCTCTATGAAAAATAAAAAACAACGAAGAAAACCGTATTTAAAAAAAAAAAAATGTTCCTCACTACGTAGTCCAGGGTGCCTTAAACTCTCCATCCTCTGGCCTCAAACTCCCAAAAACGTGCAGGCACGTGCCACTCTGTCTAGCTTGTCTCATTTTTTAATTCTTGCTTTTCATGAAGCTATGAAGTCAGCTAGCCTTTACTTAGTGAATTGCTGGATGTCTTTAAGAAAAAACCTTGAGTTAGTATCTACAACTTTAAGCACCAATCTTTGATGCTGATACGTAACCTCAGCCCACACAGTAAGCCAACACTGATCACAAAGATCTCGTGTACATGAGGTCCACACTTGCAAGTCAGGGATCCAACAAGTGGCCTGGCCTCAAAGTAGAGGAAGTCAGCACAAGGCACAGGGGATGTATGGGTAAATATGCCAAGGGAGTTGGAGGAAAGGACTGGGTGATGGGCAAGGGAAATCTATGGCAAAGGGGCCAAATGGATGGGAAACTATGCCATGCTCGCTGTCTTCCATCCTCACTGTTCAACCACTTTTCCACCATGAGATTACTATCTACAAAGCTAGTGAGTTTTTCTTCACCTTGTAGACTCTGACAGTCTTGGCAAGTCTCGTGTTTCATGAACTCTCCTTTGCCCTTGGCTTAGACAGCACAGAGATGCTTTGGTCCTGCTATCTCTAACCAACTGTCTTCTTGCCTACACCTCCTACACACACACATACACACACACAATGCTTATCCTGTAATTGTCTTGTTAAAAAATAACAGTTGTATTTCATACATACATTTCATATATATTTAATAATATTATATATATATGAAATACAACTGTTATTTTTAAACAAGACAATTACAGGATAAACATAATTTGAGTATTTTGCAACCTGCACTTTGTGAAGGATGATACAATGAAATCAAAGTTAACTGATGTCAGGAGAAGGGAAAACAATTTCTTCAAAAAACACTGAGCAAGAGCCAGGGATTTTGCTCAGTGGTTCTACTGACTTCCTTTCAAGCGCAAGGACCTGAGTTTGATTCCCAATACCAAAAATTTTTTTTAAAATTGAACAATATAGCTTTGAAGATGTGGGCACACTAGCCTATCAGCACCTGTTTGCAAAATGTTTCCATACACAGTAGTGTCAAGCTGTATGATCCACACAGGTTCAAGCAGATATTTGTGGTAGCAAAATTTATCAGTTTCCCCCCCATTTAGCTCAGAAAAATTTCCTTGTGTAAAGATGTCCCATGATTTCCAATCTTCCATTTTAAGTAGTCCCTATTCCCTGGTAAATAATCAATAGTTGTTAAACTTCTGTTTGCAACATGCACAAAAGATATTTTTATTTTTACCAATTTTTACACCATGCCAGTCGGTTCTACATTTATTCCATTCTAATTTATGTAATTCAGTCATTAATTCAACAAACATGTATTAGTCATGTGTTATTTGTAAGGCACTGGAGAAATAAATATGAGCAAATTGGAATCTCAGTCTTATATTCTGAGAGTGGAAGACTATGAATATTAAATATAGGAGTATTTTTAACCTATTTCTGCCTGTTTTCCATTTCTGTGAAGACTCACACACTTGGTTCTTTAATGGTTACTGTATCAATGATAGTTTCTGTACTCTATTTATTAAACCTGGCTTCTCTACTCTCCCGCTTACAGAGCTCATTCAGGGCCATGGTTCTGGCTTTTTTAGTCTATGCAATGACTCCCAAATCATGCTGTACACTCTACCTCTCTGCCCACTTTTAGACCATTGTCAGTGAGTATAGTGGAAAGACCTAGGAAAGGTCTTCTCATACTTGGTTCCAACTACAGCGCTTGATTTAAGATCTCAGTGAATTTGTATTGTTTATCAAAATAAGCACACAATTTCTACCCACCATTTGACTTCTGGCACAGCACTGACCTGGTATGCCACCCTTCTACTCAATCACTGTGCTCCAGGAAGTTTGGATGGTTTCCCATCTCCAAAAACCCTTATGGATGCTCCTACCTTGGACATTTGCTCATGGCAGTCTCTTCCTCTATCTCTCTCCTTCTCTCTCCGCTTAGCCCACCCTGAAGGTGGCAGCGGTCTGAGCCGGGCAGAACAATAGAAACCATTCTAGGTGTTTCAAACACAGGTACTAGAAGGTTCTGAAAGGCCTGGAAGAACACAAGAGAGCTGAAGGAGCAAGAAAAGAAACCAAAGCACCCACAGACTGAAGCCCCTACATTTATATCTGCTGCTCAGCTGCTTGTCAGCTTTAGATGTGCCAAAGGAGTGCTGCCAAGCACAGGCTGGAACTGCTGGAAAAGTGCTGCTCCGCTGGGCTGCTGCAACCTGAACTACACCATTACTGACACCACCTCTGCCGCCACTCCAGCAACTGCTGGCAATCCTCTCCTCAAAGCCAGAGCACCTCAAAGTCAGAGCTCTTTCTGCTGCTGTTGGATGCCCTGTTGTCCAGCTGACAAGGAAAACTAGGAAATGTAGTTTTCGTACAGAATCGGGATAAGCTACATAGGTGACTCAGAAGATATCCACTGCTCTACAGTGACAACTCAGCGCTTACCCAGCACTCCCTAGCCCTACCTTTCCATAGCAGAATATAGATGGGCAGGTTCAGGACAAGAAGTAATAACTGGACAAGGACCAACACAAATACCGTGGACTTCCTGAAGTTTTTCTTGACATTCATACCTCCAACAGCCCCAGCTAAAGGAAACTGCTTCCTCTTCTGAGTTTTGTCCACAGGTCTCCTTGACATGATTTAAGGAACCACTCTGTGCTAGGCACTGTGCTAGGTGCTGCAAACACAACTGTGAGTGAGACAGACTTGGCTTTTTTTCCCCTAAAGCTGCATGTGGTTTAAGGTTTGGCTGAGGAGACTCAATGAAACATGTAGTTTGCTAAGCACTAAAACAGAGGAAGTGCAAGTGTCAGAGCATAAAGCACGGTGTTTAGACCAAACTAATAAAATCAGGAAAGGCTTCCAGAGGAAGCCAGGTCTGAAGACAAAGAGGTAGAGGCCAGAAAAAGTGCCAGCAATAGGAAGAAGATAATATACAAAGGCCCTGGGATAGGGTAGGGGGAGAGCTTTATATATAGGCACCAGAATATAGTAAGTTCCAGAAGCTTAGGTACATTTTAAAGGAGAGAATAAAAAAGAGGTGAGTGAGGAGGTATAGGGCTAGATGCGGTGGTTAGTGTCACAGAATGCAGGGGCTGGCAAGCCACATTAAGAGTTTGGAATTTTTCCTAAGGACAATGGGGAGCCATTGAAGGTTAATAGCAGGGTGACATGATTAGGAATTTTAGGTAGTTCATGTTGACTTCAGAGCAGAAACAGACTGAAGAAGGCAGGGGAACTGTTTAGGAATCTGTTAGAGCAAAAAATAGTGGCTGAGCCTAGCTTATGGTACTAGAAAGAAATATGTGGATTCAAAAGGTATTCAGAACATAGTTGATTTGCGCAGGTGGGGAGTCAAGGATAGTTCCTACAAGTCTGTCTTGGGCTGGAACAATTGCAAGGATGGTAATGACACTACAGAGAGAAAGAGGAAAAGCAGGAGGGTATGATATTTTGTGAGTGTGTTCATTCCCATTGCTGCAATAACAAATTATCATAAACTTAAGGACTCAAAGCAACACTACTGTATTACTTTATCAGTCTGCAAGTCAGATGTTCATGTGGTTAAAATCACACAGGCTCTGGGAAGAATCCATCTTCTTGCCTTCTCCAGCATATGCAGGCCACCTGCACACCTTGGCTCCAGGCTCTTTCCTCCATCTTCAAAGTCAGCAGAGTAGCATCTTCAAATCTCTCTCTATGACTCTGCATACCTCTTATAAGGATTGTTATGATATCATTACCCTCTCGCCCCAGAATTCAGGATCATCTTCCCAGCTCAGGACCCTTAACAGGCTCACGTTTGTAAAGTCCCTTTTCCTACACAAAATTACATATTCACAGGTTTCAGGGATGAATGTGTGGACCTCTTTGGGGGCCATTATTCTGCTTACCGTGGGGAGTGAGAGCACAGATTCAAGTTGGTAATGATAGTACATCCAAGTGACGACGCTAAATGGAAAGCAGGGTATCTAGGCCAGAGCCTGGTCATCTAAATGTGAGACTCATCGAGATATAAACAGTCTTGGAGACATAGCAGTGGACAGGGTCACCTTGATAAAATGTTATAGTGAAAGAAAAGAGGGATCAAGACCTTGAGAAATAATGTTCAGTAGATGAGCAGAAAAGATTCTGTAAAGGAGAATAAAAAAGTGCAGCCCAAGAGTCAGGCAGGACACTAGGAGTGGGAGGACTTTTTTTCTCTCTTTAAGACAACTCTCAAACCAGCCCTTCACTCTGTCAATGCATGCATAGTGTGTGTACTCCCTGTGGCCCAGCCCAGTCTGATGGCTTTCTCTTCTTCCTGGTTTAAAATTCTAGAAGACATAGCCAGATGCCCCCAATTTGACCTAACTCTACAGACACATACTAGGCCTTCTCTCTCTCTCCCTCTCTCTCTCTCTCTCTCTCTCTCTCTCTCCCTCTTTCTTTTCTTTCTTTCTGTACCAGGGATGGAACTCAAGTCCTTGCACTTGCAAGGCAGGAGGCTGCACCACTCAGCTAAATCCCCAGCCCCTGATATTTCATTTCTGAAAAACTTTACTTGAGATTAAATTTTCACCTTTAGAGTCAGGCATAGAAGTACAATCCTGGATATGAGGTGTCCTGGAGACTGAGGCAGGAGGATCACAAATTTCAAGCCAGCTCAAGCAACTTAGTGACTTATGTTAAAATAAAAAGGGTTAAGGGTACAACTCAGTTGTGGCACATCCCCTGGAACTATTAAAAAAAGTCTCACCTTTACTGGTATAAACTGTATAATTCTACTTCTCTGATACTCTGGAAAAGGAGAAAGTAGAACAGTGGTTGCCAGGGGCTGGGAATGGCCAGAGTGGTGGACTGCAAAGAGATACAAGAAATGTTTTGTGATGATGCAAATACAATTCACAATCTTATGTTGTGATGGTTTTTGTCTAGATGTCTCTGCAATGTCTCATGTGCTCAGTGGTAGAGCTTTTGGGAAATGATTGAATCATGGGGGTGCTATACTCATCAGTGGAATGACTCACTGAATTTATAGCTAACGGTAATGTTGGGAAGTGGAGCCTAGCTGGAAGAGCCAGGTCACTGGGGGCATGGCCAGGAAGGGCGTCTCTTTCTACCCTCCTGCTGCCATCAAGTTGTCTGCTTCCTGTCTGATATGACATGAACAACTAGCTATTTCTCCACTACGTCCCTGTGTCAAGCCATCCTGCCTTGGATGACTATGGGCTGAGATGTTAGTCAAAATTAACTTCTCCTCCTCTAATTTGCTGATGCTAGATATTGTGTCTTACCAAAGACGAAGATAGATTTTGGAACCAGGAGTGGGGTCGTTGCTCTGATGCTACCTGAGCATATGGTTCAGAAGCCTTTGAAATTGGTTCATGGGGGGAGTTTGGAAAGGTTTGAAGAAGATAGCTGGAGAAATGGCCCTAGAACATTGTGAGGCAAGCATGATGAGAAATTCTCACCAGAGGCCAGAAGACCAGACTGCTGATGGTAATGCATATGGTAAAAAACAGAATCAAAAGATTTCAGTTGGAAAGAAGGAATCAGCTGGCAGTTGGACTCCAGACTATGTATGTTATATGCAGGTTAAAAATTGTCTATATTTTGCTCACATCCTGAGACTTTGTGGGAAACTTAGATTAAGAACGTATAGTGATTAATCCGGCAGAGGCAATTTCAAGACAACACAACATTTGAGTTGCAGAATGGGCATTGTTGGTAGCTTTTAGCTAGCTCTATATTGAGAGTCAGGAATTTTCAAGTTTTCATTAGCATGTGAAAGTAAATATCAAACTGGAAGATAAATCTTCTAATTATTTCAAATGTGTAGAGTAAAAAGAAGGCCAGAGTTTCTACCCCTTAGCTTGGGAAGGGAAAAAACTATAGACTTATAAAACATTGTCATTTCTTTTCTCCCTAGTTGGACAAGCAGCAGCTTGAAGCCTGGCAAGCATTACCTTCTTGTGTTTGCAGTGCCAGAGACTGTGATTCTAAAGGTATCAGGTTTTAAGAAAAAATAGAAATCTACCTGTAGAGGGTCAGGGAGGGATTTCTCACCCAGAGTGAGTCTTTAGGGTAAAAGGATTGTTTTGCATGAATAGTTTGCCAAAAGTTTCATTTCATTAAGTTGCATGGAAAGATAAATCATGGCTTAAAGAATCCAATCTTATTTTTGTCTTACGCCTTAAAAAATACGGCCTATGGAGCACTTCATTTGTAACTGTTAAGTGTTAAACATCACCCAAAACTCGTCCAGCATGTAGAAATATTTGCTAAAATTACATTCGTTTTAATACCACAACCACCAACAGGATAATACGATCAGCCACTTTGGTTTTGTAAAGTAGCTTGACATTGCACACCTGCATGGGCTGGCAGATATATAGGTCTGACTGTTTTCATTCAATAACATCTTTAAACTTTTAAAACAGATATCAGCAAACTGCTGCCATGGGTCAAATGTGATCCATCATCTGTTTTTGTAAATAAACTTTTATTAAAAGCCACCATGCCCACTCATTTACATGTTTTCTATGGCTATCTTTTCACTACAACAGTAAACCTGTACAGTTGCAACCAAGACCACATGGCTGGCGAAGCTGAAAATATCTATCTAAAGTATAAACCATTCCTGAAAACATGTGACAACCCCTGCTCTAAATAATTACCTTTTCCAGAGCCAGTTTCAGACGCTCCCTCAGTCCTGTGCTCAGAACTTTTTACTTTTGAAGGTAACAATGGAAGGATAGCAACTGAGGTATGATATTCTTTCTCATTGGTCCAAACATTCTATTTGGAAATAAAAGAAAAGAATTAGTTGCTGAGTTTCCTCAGGTAACATTTCCTCTGCCCTTTGTACGACATATGAAATTTGTGTGTGTCCACATGTCTTCATGAACCCTAAACAGTAAGCCACTTAACTTACTGAAAAAAGCCATCATTCTCAAAATTCAGTGAGTAAGACATCCTTTTGTGCACCTGAAAAGACCAAAGGATTCTCTCTGGAGCTAAAAACTGGGCATATGCATATATACTAACATGCATGTATCATTTCAAGAGCTCACAAGAGTCTAGGGTAATCTGTTCAGTCCAGGTAAATTATCTCTTTACCAAAGGAAGAGTCTTCAGAGACAACCCTAGTCACAAACCAGTTTGAGGAGGGTGCCAAAGGTGAGGTGTTATGGAGATTGGAACGTTGTTAGAATACCAGAGAGGAGGATACTTTACCTCATAGTCGGTCATGTTATTTTATAAAACTTGAAGTTTTAGGGCCGGGGATTTAGATCAGCAGTTCGGTGACCTGCCTTGCAAGCGCAAGGACCCGAGTTCAATCCCCAGTACCAAAAAAAAAAAAAAACTTGAAGTTTTAGGGCCGGGGATTTAGAGCAGCAGTTCGGTGACCTCCCTTGCAAGCGCAAGGACCCGAGTTCAATCCCCAGTACCAAAAAAAAAAAAAAACTTGAAGTTTTAGGGCCGGGGATTTAGAGCAGCAGTTCGGTGACCTCCCTTGCAAGCGCAAGGACCCGAGTTCAATCCCCAGTACCAAAAAAAAAAAAAAACTTGAAGTTTTAGGGCCGGGGATTTAGAGCAGCAGTTCGGTGACCTCCCTTGCAAGCGCAAGGACCCGAGTTCAATCCCCAGTACCAAAAAAAAAAAAAAACTTGAAGTTTTAGGGCCGGGGATTTAGAGCAGCAGTTCGGTGACCTCCCTTGCAAGCGCAAGGACCCGAGTTCAATCCCCAGTACCAAAAAAAAAAAAAAACTTGAAGTTTTAGGGCCGGGGATTTAGAGCAGCAGTTCGGTGACCTCCCTTGCAAGCGCAAGGACCCGAGTTCAATCCCCAGTACCAAAAAAAAAAAAAAAAAACTTGAAGTTTTAAAGCGTTTTTAGCCAAAAGGGTCTTGGGTCCTGATCCTGTGTGATCTTAGGCACAAATGAAACCTTGTGAGATCCTCTAAACGGCAGACCTGCATTCGGGTGGTACAGGGATGCTGGTTTATAGGAAATGACTGCAGAGGTCAGAGGTGACAGCCCTGAAATGTGCACGCCCTGCACCACTCTGAGGGTCCTGGGAGGCCATATCTAATGATAAGGATTTACCTATATCTTATCCCTTTCAGTCTTGTCTCCCTACTGGTGGACGGTGGAAGTCTGTTTTGGAGGAATGTCTGGTCTTTAGAGGTAGGATGTCACACTTAAAGTAACAGAAGAACAGAAAAGATAACCCAGCTAAATTAAAAACAGAGTGGGGAACCCTCTGTTAAAGTCTCCCCTGAATTGCTGACCACAGTGCTCTGGTCAAACAAGGGCGTTGTCATTTGCCAATAAGCACTGTTTATTCAGAGAGGAACAGAGCAGGTGATTTGCAAGGACCTGTGAAGTTGAGTAAACAGTTATATAATCTTCCCTCCAATTTCAAATGTGAGATTAATGCTGCTCTGGTAGTCTCACCTTCTTACAGAAATCTGTTTTGTGGATCATGGCCACTGTGGGTCAGAAAGCGCAAACTGGGTGGAATGGCCAAATCATGAGTCCCATCCTTCGAATCCAGTTTCCGGGTGGTTCCTGTTCTCTCCTAGAGGTGTAGAAGGGGTCGGTGCTGAAAGGTAAGCTAGAGCCCTGCCTTATCAGAACATGCTGAACTGCCAGCTGTGTCAGGTTACATGGCTCACTAAAGAAAGTCCCAGTGCAAAGCCCCACCTATTGGACGACTGGCCATGCTTTGTCCACATGCACCTAGGACACTGCCAAGACCCAACAGAGCAGCAGGATGGAGTCCTGAGAAGTAAAGATAGAGGAAAATCATCTGTGTTGCTAATAAAATTTTACCTCAAACACCCGGCGATTCATTGCTTTGCCTAGATACTTTCTCTGCTAAATAATTGCTTTCATGGGTAAGTGATCAGTTTATCCTTCTTTCTGTGTGAGAGAGGGGAGAAAGCTGGACAATTCTACATGTGCGTGTGGCAGCTTTCTTTGCCTATTCTGCTCCCCCTGGAAGGCGGAAGATGAGTTAGAGGTAAGTGGGGTGTTGACTCAGCCAGCCACTAAGTAAGCAGTATCAGGCAAATTACTAAGCCCTCTTGGGCTTATTTCTTCAATTGTAGTAAGAGTGCTTAGCCTGATTAGAAGATTTCTCAATTCCCTTCTAACTCTAAACTGTGATTTGGGGCTTGCTTTGGGATTCCTTGGTACAGTGAAAGATCTTTTGCTTCCCATGCAGCGGAGACCCTGGAGGGATAAGGCCTGTGTATTATTTAAACAACTGAACTACAATAAGGTTTTTCCCAGTGAGGCATTTGGTGCAGGCGAGCATTTGATAATCAGCTTCCCAGGAGCTCTTTTAAAGCTCCATCGAAAAGCAAACATACTTTTCAAAGTGAGCTCCTTCTAATTACTTGTTATTTAAGCTTTATGTTTCCTTCCAATCTTCAGTTCTGAGCAGCTGGGAAAGCTCAGGCAAAGGGCAGAGCTCTCAGGAAAGGCAATTGGTTTGATAAAGGTTGCAAATCTAATTACTAAGGGGTATGAACTAAATGGATTTGTCTAAATCTTCCTTCTGAGGTCTGCCCACTCTGCTGCAGCACAGCCTCCATCCAAAAGAGACCACTACTCAGTGTCTACCAATCACCACCGTTGTGCTGAGCACTACGTCCTTCATGCTTGCTAATTTATCAAATTATCCCTAAAATCACGCAAGTACTTTCATTGTTCCTACTTACCAGGAGGAAGCAGTGAGGTTAAGTAACTTGTTCAAGGCCGCTCCTCTGGTAAGAGGCAGGAGCAGATTTGAAGATAGTGAGGAGCCAGAATCCATCACTTTACTCCACTACATTATACTTTAACGTATACAGACTTAGGGAGCAGTGTCTTCCAACAGAAGTTTTTAAAATGTCACTTCCCCAAGTATTTGCTATCTAAGAAGTAGGTAATCAAAGGTTATTTGCAAATGGCAAAATGGTTTCCACTTGATAATCTTTCAGCACAAAACTAGGAGTTCGGAAATTGTATGAAGCAGATAAAGTTGTTTCAGTACTTTCTTTTTATATCTGCTCCCATAATGGATTGCTGAGAAAGCTTCCAGAAACTTCAGGGCAGGCCAAGGTTGAGGTCACAGGCAGTTGAGGTTGGAATCTAGGAGGCGGAAATGAATGTCCCCAGTTGATGTCTGTTTTCCACCCAGGAGCTGTCACCAGAGCGGGTGTCCCTTGTGTTCACGCATACAACCTGTCGGGCCTCTGCCAAGCCCATTTTGCAGAAGCGGAAACGGAGGCTCAGGGCACCTGATAACTCTGGGACAGAAGCCAGGCCCGGGGCTGGGGAATTCTGACTTTGAACATCAGGCACTTCCCATCCTGCCCTCCGGCCCTGCCACCATCAACACATCTGGCAAGCTGGATCCTGCAGGAGCTGCTGCAAAGTTAGTTCTTTTCAGAATCCTCTTCACATATGGATTTGTTGAGGGGCCTCTGTTCCTCTCAAAAGCCGGTAAAAAGGTTCCAGCCTCAAAAATATTTGTTTGAATGGGGGGCTGGGCTGGTGGTTGTGGGCCTAACGTTTGTGACGCAGATGAGGGACTCGGTGATGAAGAAGAAAGATCCTTGAGATCTTAATACTCATAAGGACGGATATCTCAATAAAGTGAAAGTGAGAGTAAAGCAGTTTCGATCTGTGAGTATTTATCACTTACTGTGGTGGAGTCAGCGGTGAGGAGTGCAAGAAACAGGGTGTATCTGCAGCTAGTTCCTATCTCGGACAAAAGTTAAAAATTACTTAACTTTCCCCCGCGATACGATTGAATAAGCACATTAACAGTTCATAAAAGAGGTTGTGAAACCTCCCAAGGAAGCAAAACATTATGTAAGCGCTCAGCAGGGGGCTGAACTACAGGCCGGGGAGGTTCTTTCCTGTGATAAGGATTATTATTTCTCTGGAAGGGTTTGTCTTTTATGGCTAGTAACCATTCACTCTCCCTTCAGTCTCCCAGCCTTCGTCACTACCCACACCCAGAACCATTACGAACACCCACTTGGTTCCCCACACTAACCTTCATGAAGTGAAAACAGTCCCTCTGGGGCCTACCTACCAGTGGGGCTGTAAACCTGGAGACGTCACTGTGCCCAGCGTTCTTGGATTTGGTTGTCGGGGTTGCGGAATATTTAGGTGAACCCAGCCTAGCAAAATATATGATCACATCAACTCTAATAATGACTTTCAAAATGAGAATTTTGAAAGGTATATTGAAGGGAGAACTGAGGAATGTTTACAGTTGTAACACCGCTGATATCTTAGGCTGTCACTTTGTTTAGAATTTAAAACATGGTGAGTAGTGATGCCTCTCAGTTTTGAAAAATAATATTCACTGATATAAAGTCAAGATATATATGTGTGTATGTATGTATATATGTATAGCCTAAATTGTATTAAATATCTTGGTTCTCTTAATTATTGCTACCACTAAATGTGTATTAGGTAGCTGGGGAGAATTCTCCTATTGTCTCCACAAGGGTCTGGGGAAGTTTCTGAAGCTGAGAAAAGCAGCCTAACCCACCCTGCTTGTAGAAGAGGTTTGTAGGTTTCCTGACCACCCTTGCAGAAAAATAACTTTCAGAACTGATTAGTAAGAGGCATGAGAAGGGTTTTATTAGGCAGAAAATAAAAGTATGTATGCAGAGAAAGTGTAGGTCCCCAAGAGAATGAGACACCTTATTTCCTGGAACAGGGAATATGTTTTTATTCTTCTCTTGAAAGGTGGAAACCTCAGAAAAAAAGTGACCCACCCTCAAAGGGTACCTGCCTATTTTACAGGGGTGGTCCCAGTTTTTTTTCTTTTCTTCAGGTGGGTCATTTAAATATTGTTTGGATTCTCTCCACCTCTTCCTTTATCTTAGGATCAGGTTCCTTCTCCTTACTTCTTTAATTAAGCCAATTTAGGGACTTCTCAGGATTCCTGAGGAATGTTGGGTGTAATGAGACTGGAAGAAAAAGAGCCTACATTTAACCAAGGGGGTACTGACATGTATTAACCTTGGGTAACTTTGACTGGGTCCTACAAGGTGTAGTCTTTCTAGAAGTACAAAATTTAGTTATGATTTTCCTTGTCTCCTTTTTAACCTATCTTTATTTCTTCTATCCTACCTTAATTTAAATGATTAACAGGTAAAACAGGAAATTCTATGTAAAATAGGAATTAAGTTTTCTTTTTATTACAAATGTGGCCTTTGAGTAAACAAAGATGCAAACATGCATTCGCAAAGGCAATGTAGGAGGACTTGAGGCCCATTCCCCTGGGTGAGCCTTAGTTTCCTCGCTGAGTTAAACAAAATTCCGTTACTAATGGTTAATGCCTGCTGAGGGCTTAACTTATTCCAGGCATTGTTGCAGGACTCTACTTGTCTCAGTGATATAAAAATCATCTGAAGTAACACTATCATTTCCATTTCATAGATGAGGAAAATAAGGCAGAGATTTTTTTTTTTTTCCATCTGTGGTGCTAGAGATTCAACCCAGGGCCTTTGTACCGAGCCATAACCCCAGCCTTTTTTAATTTTTTATTTTGAGACAGACTTTTACTAAGTGAGGCAGAGATTTTTAAGCAGTTTTATGCAGCTGTCACACAGCTGTAGGACTGAGATTTGAACCAAGAAACTCTGGGTCCAAACTCCTTCTGTTTAGCTATTATAAAAGCATACAAGAGTACGTCTTAGGTCATTTCATTTAACTCATGGCGGGGCGGGGCAGTGATTCCGAAAATTGGCAGCAAAACTTCAAAACAATGGGCAACAAGTGTTTCTAATCATGGTTTGTCTTTTTTTCTTTTCTTTTTTCACCATTTATTTTTTCAATAAACACCGTTTGAAAAATAAAAAAAATGAATAATGAGGCATGCATACCCTTACATTATTAGACTCAATTCCTCCCAGAAGAAAAGCAAAGGAATCCCTAAACTTTGGACCTGAAGAAGCTAATCAAAACATCACAATATAAATACTGGAGTCAACAGTAGCACCCGTGTGTGTGTGTGTGTGTGTGTGTGTGTGTGTGTGTGTGTGTGTGTGTGTTTGTGGTACAAATTCATATAACTTTGTGCAAGGCAATTTTACAATGTATATCAAAAGCATTCACAAACATTCGCTCTACTGAGCAATTCCACTTCTGGGAGTTTCTTGTATACAAAGGAATGTTCTCTTAAACATTATTTAAATAAAATATTTGAAGAAACTTAAGGAACTTTTCATATATAGGATCATATAAATAGTTATGGGATTAAAAGTGAGTATTGTGGGCCTGGCTGTGGAGGGACTTGTGTAAGTTGAAGGACATCAGCAGCGGAATTTTGCGGCTCTGATGAGATTGAAATCATGGCAGGTCCAGAAGCTGATGCCCAGTACCAGTTCACTGGCGTCAAAAACTACTTCAACTCTTACAGTCTCACAGGTAGAATGAATTGTGTACTGGCCACATATGGAGGCATTGCTCTGACAGTCTGGTATTTCAAGTTAAATTCTCAAAAAACGAAGATACCAGCTGTGAAAGCAACTCAAGTGTGTCGGGGATCAAACCCAGGGCATTGTGCTTGCTAGTATTTGACTTCGTCTGTCAAGTTCCCACGCCTGGAGGAGCTGATGTCACACATCATGTAATACTCAGCTTGTACAATAAATTACGAACCTGGAAAAAAAGTGTATTTTGCTTTATTTTGGGCAGTTTTCTATGCTTCCCAGATGCTTTGCATCGAGCAGTTATTAGTACAGAATTAGGAAAAAAATAACAATAGTATGATAACTAGAAATGTGTATGTTAGTGTGAAAAAATATTTCACATCTGTATTAGGTAAGAGTCTAAACTACAACTGTCAGAAAATCCAGCACAAGATGTCTTAGTGAATAGCAAATTACTGCTCCGCATGCTTCAGGCATAGCAAGATCCAGGCCTCATGTGGTATTGTTAGGTCTTGGTCCTTCTCTCACTGTCTTTTTATCTGTTGTCTGTTTTTCCTCTCCACTGCTGCATTTTCAGGAAATTGCTTCCCTATGGTGGCAAATGTACCCACAGAGACCTTTCTATCATCATCCTTCCTCAGCAAGCCCAGCCAATTGTCTTTTCAGTAAGGGTTAGAATAAAGGCCCTGGACCCAATTTTCACTGGCTGTCCTGGGATCATGCGTCCACCCCAGATCCAGGGAGACAGCCCTGTGAGTAGGACGCTTCCACCACCCACAGGAGGAGGTATTGGTGGACGGTGTGGAGGCAGAAGGAGGCAAGGGCCCTGCCTGGAGGTTGGTGGGCTCCATAAAGAGACGCCAGGGAGGAGACAAAGCACAGCCACACAGAAACAAAAACACAGGGACCACAAGCTTTCCATTTCTTTTGATACTCGCTGAGGAAAGCAATCTCCGCCTTGAATCATTTAAATCCCTCATGGTCCCGAGACACAGAAAACAAAGATAATCTATTAATTTACACAACTGAAAGTCCAGAAGTAGAGACTGCTTCAAGTGAGTCTAAACTACTCACGATTTGTTCCTTTTCATCTCTGTGGTGGAGATGGCTCCACCCACCCAGAGATCCCTGGTACCTAACGAGATTGTCTCTCTCCATTCTAGCAAATTGCTCTGGCAGTTGCAAACCTCACATCCTCACCCCTGGCCAAATGTGACCCAGGAAAAGAGACTGTCTTTTGGTGTTTTCTATACAATCCCTTGTAATTGTCATCCCTCCTCTTGGCCCATTTCGATCACAAGCTCACCAACCTAGGTGGCTGCTGGCTGGAGGAATGAGCTATGTTGGTTGGCTTGAGTTAAGAAGAGCCCATTTCTGGGCAGGACCAGTCCCATCTGGACCACCCATGAGCATAGAAGAGGGGTGACTTCCTAAGGCTAAGCCAGGTGGCAAAGGAGGCTTTCATGCTGCAGCGAGAACCAACAGATGTACAACCCAACCCGAGAGGAATCTGACATGTTTTAATCTCTAACTATTGCTCATTTTTGAATGGGAAATATCTATGAAAACTCTTTCCTGCTTATGGCTCAGTGTATCATCGGTGTTGTAGATCACTTATATGCCAATTTATATGACTAAATGAAGTATAAATTTATTACCAGTCTTCAATCACATGTCAGTTTTTGTTTTGTTTTGTTTTTTTTTAAGCACCACTAAAGGGATGACATTTATTCCTTTTCCAAATGTTACAGTAAAACCAGGTGGAAGAGAATGGTTTTAGCAATTAGAAAAAAAAAAGTACAAATCTGGGGTTTGGCCATTAAAAGTTATTTACAACAATGGGAGAAAAAGAAGACAACAAGAAATTGTTTCACATTACAGACCTTCCTTCCCACCCAAAGCCTAATACTTGCTTACCAAGTCAAAAAAGAGACAGTTGATTCACAAGCTGGAAGTTTAAACTTGAGTAAGACATTTATAAAAACCTAGACGGGGTAGTGTCCTCCCCAGCCCAGGTGCCACTAGGCACAGCACAAGAGACTAAAAACTCAACATGGGGAAGGCTGGACACTCAGGGTTTGGGAGTGTAAGCACCCTACTTCTGGCTCAGGGATCTGGGGAGTAGGATAAACAAAACCTACTTGGAAAAGAACCGGGGAGAAAACCAGAAATTGCCTTCTGTAGGGAAAGGGACAGGGAAGGAGGTAGGGTCAAGGACAGGAGCATTTCACATCACTAACCTAACTTGGGAAACTGTAAGGGACCACCCTTAACTGGCCCTAACAGGAAGACCAGAAGGCTGATGGGAGAATCCACAGGAGGGAGAGGAGAGGGGTTGTGTCTGGGAGGGGGCAACAAGCCCCTTCCTTTCTGGGCACAGGAAGGCAGCCAGGGCACCAGGGCCAGGCAGTTGACCTCACAAGGACAGCACAGGTTTTGCAGTTTAGAGATCACCCACCTGCCCCCACCCAGCTACTCCTTCTGCTCAGCGCTGGCCGACGCAGGAGCAGGCCCTGAGGGAGTAGATGGCTCTGCGGCTTGGGGCCCCGCCTCCTCTTCAGCGTCTCCTCCCTGTAGGCAGCACTAGCCTCTGCCCCCTTGGCCTGGGGCTCCTGGCTCTCAGGGGTGGCAGCAGCTTTCCCTTCCTGGGCAGTGCCCTCCTCACTGCAGGCACCGATCTCCCCCTGCTCCTGCTCTTCCTCTGTGGGTGAGGAGGCAGAAGAATAACCCCCACCCTCCTTACGATTTCTCTTGAAGGACAGGCCACTCAATTTGAAAGGCTTCTTGAAAGAGAATTTCTTCTTTTTCTTGGGGGTCTCCTTGGGGGGGCTCCCCCTTGGCCTCAGCGCCCTGGCTAGGGGGTGCTGGCTCGATGGCATCGCCAGTGGCCCCAGCTGCCTCATTTGTTCCGTTCACCGGGGGCGACTCCCCTTCACCCTTAGGGGACAAGTCTCCATTGCTTTTCACGTGGCCATTCTCCTG
>NW_022900947.1:19480138-19516216 GCF_012274545.1 Fukomys damarensis | reverse complement strand
CTGAGCTGCCCCCTCTCTCCGCGGCCGACCCGCTAGCTGCGCCCGCCGCTGCCACACTCCGCGCCAGAATGCCTTGTTTTTTGTTTTTTGAAACAGGGTCTCACTATGTAGTTGAGACTGACCTAGAACTCACTTTGTAGCCCAGGCTGGTCTCGAACTCACAGTGATTCTCCTGCCTCAGCCTCCCCAGTGCTGGGATTACAGGCGTGTGCCACCACGCCTGGTCACATGTCAGTTTTAAACCTTACCACTGGGCCACTGTTTCAAAGAAGGATAGAAACCATCACATCCTGCAAAGCGCCTCCAGAGCCTACAGGCCACCTCTCTTCTCTTGAGCTATAGTAGCCTGAAAACAGCTTTTTTAAAAAATATGTATTTTCCTGAAACTTTGTTTAGAGAAACATATGGAGCTTTGAAATGTCAGCACACTGGGAAGAAAGCAGGAAGTATAAAGAGTTTTGTGTTCCTGTCTCTTTTACGTACAGAGTGGGTTCAAAGTCGTGTTGAGTTAGAAAGAAAAAAATAAACAAAATGATCTGAGTCCGCTCCAGGTAACATCTGTCCACTGGGACAATCACTAGCTTTTGGTTTCAAAAGGTTTTCCATAGATGGCACTAGCTAGTAATGAGATGTTTTCATTCTGTCTCTAGAAGGAAAATTGGAGGGATCCTCTTAGAGCCAGCCTCTTGGGCCATAAATAAATGTCTTCACCAGAGACAGCAACAAGAAAACCTCAGCAAATGACAGCTTAAGGGTCAGGGTGTGGGGGGTGCCAAGGCTGATGTCACTGCAAATGAGGGACAGCTTTGAAGGTTCTGTGATTAAGAATGCTGAGCACAGACAACAGCCGGACTTGGCACACGATGTGACTAACTGATCTGTTTTCCCACGTGGCAACTGCTGCAGAAAAATTCCCCATCTTGTCTCACATGAGTCAACAGAAATCTGCAAGTGTCATAAAATGTCAGTGGACACATTTCTGCCACCAGGACCCAGGAGAGGATGGCGGTGGAAATGGGAGGAAGGGAAAGAAAGGGAGCAAGGAGAATGGTTCTCCTGTCACACACAGAGGGTGAGCACCCAGGCCTGTGAAGGACAAGCACGGGAGACAAGGACGTCCAGCAGCACTGCGGTGAGCCCCGACATGACTCTGTAGCTCCTCCCCACAGTCACAAGCTGTCCCAGCAATTCCGCACGGTCCAGGACCTGCATGAACAGGCAGGAAAGCAAGACTTCACTTTTCTAAACTGATGCTCACCAGACTACTTTATCCACCAGGTTTTCTAGATCCAAATGCAGGTCGCATGAGATTTCAAGAGCCCGTAAATCTGCCTGACTCTCAAAAGAAACAGTTATTATTCTGAGCTACATTAGAGCACTTCAAGACTCCAAGTTAATAAGTGCCTAAATAAATGTGCATGAAACAGAATTACATCCATTTCATTAATTGTGGAATTGATTGCTCATGAAAATTTCATTACATTTGAAAACAATTTTAAGGTTAGATTTTATTTCATTTTAAAAGAGTTCCCCAGTGTGTATGATGACTGCTGAGAATCAGAGACAATTGTAAATCAAATGAGTCACTCACTGCCAAATGATTTCACAAGCAGAATTACAATATTCCTTTGAAAAAAATTTCAGCCAAAATTATGATTCATGTGGAAGGTAAGCACATTTAAATAACTTTGCTAAGACAGGAAGGGAGAACTTCAAGGGAAACAGAGCAAAAGGTGATGAGGATATGAAATCCTTCCCGGCTGGTATTGTGGGTTGTTTGTTTACTCGCGTGCTCTGCTGCAAGGTCCTTCCTTTTGGGCACCACATCGGGTCCCTGAGCGTCCCCACTCTGAATGCAAAACTGGGGTCAAGGCTCAGAGAAACCCAAGAACAACGACTTCAGTCCATGTAGGAGTCAGTCAACAGATGCTTACGTGTCTACAGTATTCCCAAGAGATCTTTTGGGGCACTTAAAATGTAGCAAGGAGAAGGAATAAATCCCTGTACTGATGGAGGCAAAGACTGTCATCAAAGAAGTCAGATGGGTAGTATAAAAGACGGAGAGTGTGCTGAGGGGAAAAAGCAGAGCAGAGAGAGGGAGAAGGGTGAGGGCTGGACTTGCAGACACTGTAGCCAGGAGAGGTCTCAGTGAGCAAAGAACTGAAGTCTGGGAGGAAGTCATGTAGATATCTGAGGGAGAAACATTCCAGGCAGAGGAAAAGGAAAATGCAGTGGCTCTTGGCTATGAAATGTTTGTGTAGTCTGGGGAACAGCAAGAGAGCAGGGCAGGACAGCGCCTTCCTGGAGGAGGGATCGAGCCTCATACTCATTCGCTAAGGTAAGAGAAGCATCTGGAAGCCGGACTGGGCAGGGCCTCATGCAGCATTGTAAGGACTTTATTCTGCTTTAGATGGGAAGCCAAGGGAAGCAAAGGTGTGACAGGATCTGATTTCTAGGTCAACAAGTCTGCTGTGGCTGCAGTGTCGCACCCAGGCCAAAGGTGGCCAGCACAGAAGACAGGAAACCGTTTTATATTGCCGTGACCACAACTATGGCTACTGCAACCATCCAGGTGAGGTGTGAGGGTGGCTTGGGTCAGAGTAGGTGCTGGAGATGAGGAGAAATTATAAGATGCTGGATTCGACAAGTCTCTCAGTCCTTCCTTGTTAGTCGGGTGCATCCTCCCCATTCCGTTCAGAAGAAGTAGAAGCAGATCACGCTCAGAGCTGGACAGAGCATTCCAGGAGTCCTGACCACTGCCGGCCTCCCAGTCACCTTGCACCCTCAGCAGACCTTCCACCCTCCTGCTGAACCCCTGGTCTCCAGTGGCTGCTGTCTTGGGAGAGAAAATAAATTCAAGATCAAAGCAAGCTGCTCACACACACTGCAGAGAAAGGAACTGGAACCGGTGGTTTGCGGGAGCTTTCTTTGCCCTCATTTCCCACAGCTGTCTCAGGGGCTTATAAGCTGTGCTTGCTGAGTGTCAGTCTCCCTGGTATTCATTTCTTCGGGGACACCACAGCTGTTGTTTCTAGAAGCACAGATGATTTTCATACGTGTGATCTCAGCCCTGGCTTTCGCCTTGAGCTTGACTTCGGGGAGGACACAGTGCCACAGAGGCTTTCACACTTTCACATGCTGCTTCCATGGGGCTCAGCACACTCCAGGACGCTCCAGGCAACGAGGTCCTGGGGTACCTTGGCCTGTATCAGGTAGGGGAGGAAAACACATTGTTCAATTGGGAGTGTAGGTCATTGGTACAGCGATTGCTTAACATGCACAAGGCCCTGGGTTTGATCCGAGCACCAAAACAGAACAAACAAACAAACAAAAAACCCCACATTTTCATAGTCTAAAAGGAGTACACATCTATTCAAAAATGCTCCATCAGGGGTCAGGGATTTAACTCAATGGTGCCACCACCTGCTTCAAAAGCACAAAGTCCTGAGTTCAATCCCCAGTACAAGAACAAAAACAAAAACAACTCAGTATGAAATTATATATATGTTAAAAGTAATAATTCCTACTCTCTAAGATAAAACCACCAGAAGTAACCTTCTTTCTGGCCTTCCAGGTTCTAGATGCTCATAGATTTCCTGGTGTTGATACATGCAGTTTAACAAGTTCCCTAGTGGTTCTCAGGCAATACGTTTTTGAAAGACCCCTTTTCCTATACCATCTCATTAATGAAAAGACCATGTATTTGCATAGAGTTTTATGTACAAATACTTTTGAAGAAATTAAACACATACTCACAGGCACAAAGG
Source organism: Fukomys damarensis (assembly GCF_012274545.1). NCBI lineage: Eukaryota > Metazoa > Chordata > Mammalia > Rodentia > Bathyergidae > Fukomys > Fukomys damarensis. Next base: position 19,512,449 of record NW_022900947.1, on the reverse strand, counting down.
GATTCACACAATACAAATTGAATTTTTTTTTTTTTTTTTTTTTGGTACCAGGGATTGAATTTGGGACCTTGTGCTTGGGAGGAGGCAGTGGCAGCACTGAGCTAAGGCCTTGTCATTTAGTTTTGTCTCTACAATGTATCATTGATAAACTTCCCTGTCCGCAGATGTGGTATCTCCTGCTTTTAAACAGTTCCTTAATATCTCACGTGTGTGAAAATGCTGCATAAAAGGGCACTTGCTTTTGTTTAAAGTGTGGCCTGCGAGGTGGAGATTGGCTAGGGAACGACCGTCTATGACCTTGGGGTGCAGATAAATGTGGCTCCTCCTCTGACCACTTTTTTCCATGACACACAAATTTAAAAGGGAGGACATTTCTTTTTTTTCTCTCTCTCTCTTTGAGTTTATTGGTACATTTTAGGTACACAGTATAGTTACATTCATCATTGGGATCTTGTACCTTTACATGACAGGTCTTGGTTCTCATTTTTTCCCCTTGTCCCTGCCCTCCCTTCCCCCCTTCTCCTTTCCCTATTTACAAAGACTTTATTTCCATTTTTTTCATTTTCTTATTTTTTTTTAAGGAGGACATTTCTTTAAGTAGTGTTGGACCTTTTTCATTTCCATTTTTAATTTTGATGTCATTTCAGGCATAGAAAAGTGGCAAGCACAATGTAGATATTTTACTCACATCCCCCAAGTGTTAACAATTACATTTATTTTACAAACATGTCGAGAGCAATTCTACATACATTTCGGGGGGAAAAATCATGTCATAATTAAAGTACAACTATAGCTGTCTAAGGCTCAATGTCACCTTGCCCATAAGCCAGTTATAGCATGCGGAAAAATAATTCCGTTTTGCCTAAGTCACAGCTGAAGCCTCAAGGGTCCCGTGATGCTGTAAGCACTCAGTGGCGAGATTTCATCAGCGCAAGACATCCTAGTTCTTTGAGAACAAAGCAGTAATACAAAAAAGAGAGAGGTTTCACCTGGGGAGAGACTAATTCCTTGTCAAACTTAACTCATCCCACCCACCATGTAAGAATGCTCTCCTTGTAGTCCTCCTCAACAGAAGAACCTCGTGACAAGATCCCCACCAGCTCCTTATTGTCCAAGGGTTGTGTCCCCTTGTCCCCTGGTGCTCCCTCCAATTATTGTGTGTACCCAATAAATGATGTCCAGCTCGGACAGTCTTTGTCTTTGAATGCTCTGAGGCACTGACCTCCCTGGCCCTTCATGTACTTTGAATTATGCAAGTCTCTATGGTCTTTTATCTTTAGCCCTCTCTGTCCCCCTTTGTAGGTAGTGGAGGACAGAGCAACCTCTGATACAAACACATGCATGTGCAAGCTTTTGTCCTGAACATTTGTGAGAGCCAGCTGGTGCTAGTGTGATCAATTCTTCCCACTTTTCCTGGGACTTTCCTGATTTTAACGCTGAAAACCCTACATTTGGTAACCTCATCGATCCCAGGCAAAGCAAAATGCTTAGTGATCTTTGTTGCAGCCAAAATGCCTACTTACCTGTAAGTACTTGTGTGTCTGCACTAAAAACAAAAATATAGCCCTATATAATGATTAAAATCCAGAAATTTACATTGATACAAAATATTACTCAAGCTATAGATCTAACTCAGGTTATGCCAATCTTACCTATATTGTGCTTTATAAAAACAAACTATTAGCTCATGCATTGCACTCAGTTGTCATGTTTCCTTTCTGTTCTTTAGTCTGGCCTCGTTACTCAATCTTTATCTCTCATGACATTGATATTTGTGAAGAGTGTAGAAATTCTATAGAAATAATATGCATCATGTCCTTTGGTGTAGGTTTGCTTAATGTTTTTCATGATTGAATTCACATTATTTTTTTGCCAGGCACATCACAGGTGGTGTTGATTTATCTCATAATGAGGTATATTAACTCTGATAACTTGATCGGGGGTTGCTGCCAAGTTTCTTCCCTAAAAAGTTGTTTTCTTCATTACATTTAATAAGTGTGTTGTTGGGAGATATTTGGAGATTACGTAAATATCCTGTTTTTCATTAAACTCTCCCACTTATTTTAGTATCCAGTGATACACGCATGAATCAGTTATTTTTCTGATAGATTAGACTTTGTTTTTGAAAATATTCAACAGTGGAAAGTCTTTATTAGAAGTCCAAGTGTTTTTGGAGGAGCCAGGTAAGTTACAGATGATTAAAGGAACATGTAGCAACTGCTCTATTAAAAAATGAAAGCAGGGATCAGCAAGCTAAAACCCCTGGGTCAAGTCTACCTAGCACCTGTTTTTGTAAATGGAGTTTTGTTGGAACACAGTCCTGCCATTTGTTTACCCATCTTTAGTCTGTGACTGCTGCTTTACTGCAACAGCCATTGAGAAGTTGCAACTAGGACCATATGACCCACAGTGTCTAATATATTTACTGCTTAGCCCTTTAAGAAAAATGTTTGCTGGCCCTTGATAAAAGCCTATAGGCCACTCTGTGCTGAATTAAACTTCAGTTCTGTTTAACACACACATAGGAACTTTCATCTGCTTTGCAGGCCCTGGGGAGGGGAGAAGACACAAAGTCAAGTGTGTTCCTTAACTACAGTCCAGTTCCTAGGTCTTCCCTGTTGGGCTACCACACAGAATAGAGGTGTCTAGAGGTGTTGTCGTGCCATCTCTTAGTTAAAGGAGATTAACTTTTTGTGTGTGTAACTATACATTACCAAGAAGAAACAAAACCGTACCACATTACAGTAATTAAGTACAATTACCATCATTAGCCTGACCAAAATCTCTGTATATCAAAGTAATGCCATATTGTATAGAATGTCCTTTCTATTTCTGGTTTTGTTGTATGTGGTAAAACAAAATGCCAGAGAATGAAAGAATTTGAATAACTCTCAAAGCAGATAACATGAACATAAAACTTGTTTTGGCATCAGGGTTGGTAAAGAAAATAATAAGGGTTATTGGGAGGTTAAAGGTATCAGTTATCCATTTGCATGTGAAATAATTTTTATTTCCAGAATGTGTCTGTCTGGTTCACCAAAGCTCCCTGGCTAGATTAGGCTGCACTGAAGGTGTTGCTCAGAAAGCTGTGTTTTGTGATAGGAAGAGGAAGTTCTGGAAAAGCAATTGAGAAGTCAGAGTATCTCAATCTTGTTGATTGTTCTTTGTGACGAGGCACACCCATCTGGAGCCGGAAGGAGCAGCTCCAGGAAAAGACCTAGTTGTGAGGCCAAGCTTGTATGATTGCAGTAGAAGAGAGAGCTAAGTTTCTTTCTGGTAAATTTTGGCCAGAAAAACTCAATCTGAAGTTTTCTAAAGTCAGAGCAGCAATTTGTTGTTGGTAAAAGCCATCCATGGCGATTCCTGTTCGAGAAACTGTTGGGATGAGGAAGTTTAAAGAGTGTTAATGAGTGAGAGAGTTCTCATGACAACGTATGAGCCTTTTGAAAAGCCTGTGACTTTAAAGTAAATAAGGCTACCAAAACCCTAGACAGAATGGGGAAGATCTGGAAGAATAAAAACATGAAACTCCAAATGATTACAGGATGGCAGAAGATGGAAAAGGCAAAGTAGGTTGACCAGGATGAGATTCAAGCCCAGAAGCCTCTGCTCAAACTTGGTTCCCCCAGACAAGGGAAGTCAGAAATTTAATGCAGGCATGAAAAGATGGCAACACCCTGCTGCAGATAAATAGGAAGGAGGTAAGCTGGCCCTGGGCCTTCCTTTTCTTGTCACTTGGAGCCCCCTCCATCGCACAGAATAATGGACTATTTTGCTTTAAATAAAGCAAGTGCCCTTTTATGCAGAAGAATTAAGAGTATGATATTTTGAATAATTAAATATTCTACTTTCTTAAGAGTTCTGAATTCCTTGTGTTCCTTTAGAGTTTCCCAGACATTTTTTTACTCCCATCCATTTGTCTTGTTATCACAGAACATTTCAAAACAGGCATTCTTGGTCTTCTTTTAGAAGTAGGAAAATCAAAGATCAGAAAAGTAAAGTGATTTGACCAAAGTGAGGCAATCTTCAGATGCGGGCCTCTGGATCTGAGATCAGCACATTTCCAAGGTACTCCAAGGGCCGTCTAACTCCTCACCTTGTTCACAGCAGCAGGAAATAGAATTCATTGCAATGGGTAAATGGAGAGACTCTCACCAGGTGCAGGAAGGGTTAGAGAGCAAACACCAAGGTCAAAGCACTCAGAGGCCTGCAGTAACAGAGAGCAGTTACCACCCCCAGAGCAGATGGCAGAAGGTGAGGGCGCAGTGCTCTGAGGCTCTCTGAATGTTGGGAGTGTTGGGGCTGAGAAAGCCACGGTGCCTGGAGGAGCTGATGTGGGGCTGGAGGCGGGGAGTGCCAGATTTGGGCACAGAAGAGAGGAAGAAGTGGGAAAGAATCACCTCAGCTTTGTCCTCGCCAGGCCCCCAGCTCCCCAGCCAGTGCCTGCCACTGTCCTCCCAAGGAGCCGGTCAGATTGAGGCTGTCCACACACGTGCTTGCAGGTGACAGCAGCCTGTGGAGTGCAGAGGAGGGCGTGATGCGGAAGGATCAGGACAGTAAACAGGGAATAGCTGGAGCTCCCACCTTCACCAAATTGGACTATCCTAAACAATGACCCCGAAATTAAATTGCAGCATAATTTTAAAAGGTGAACCAGCCCATAAAAACCTTATCTGAAGCCCTTTGCTTCAGATTTAGTCTATAATTCGGAATGTTTTGTATTCCTGAAAGAATCAAATAATGTATAATACTGTGCATAAACTATCGGTTGCATGATGTTCCCAGTCATGGTCTAGGGCAGCACCTGTAATGAAGCGCGTTCATACTTCTACAGCGAAAAGGAGGAAGGTTTGCTCTGAGATAAATATGGGCTATCAATAACTTCTCATTACTTCTTGTCATGTTTGCTGCCACATGAATTTTGATTCTAAACTTGCCCCTCCCCCTAAAATTGGATTTCAGAGTTTTTAGGATTTGGGAATTGTGGATAAAAGGTTATTGGCCAGTAGTTTGATTTTCAAAAGGCACTCGGGGACACTGTGGCATTTTGTGATCATTACAGAGAATGTTGTTCGCCCTTGCATAATTTTCCTTGCACTATTGCATTATTTATATATAAATATTTTTCCTGAATTCTAGAAAAATGGAAATTTACCTTATTTACTTTCAGAAATTATTACTTTAAAGAGAAAAGAAGATGCCAATTCACTTTGTAGCAAGTCTTTGTCCTGGAAATGATTCACAGCGGGATTTCTTTAAATAGCAGGCATCCTGGTAGTTATAATTTGGCTTTGTGGTCAAAAAACAAGTTACCCACTACTTTCTTGAGTGATCTAGGGTGCTGGGTCAAAGGTGGGCCCCTGTAGCTAAGAGAGCATCTCTCTGTCTCCATCCAGATCCTTGAAAAGGCAGCGCTGTCTGGACACCCAGGAAGGGCTTCTTGGAATCCTGCGTGGGATCTGGGTGGTGATTTTGCTGGCAGGCATTCACGGTCTCCAAAGCTCTGAAAAGCACAGTTCTCAGAACGACTTAACAGGAAGCCTCACCCAGTACCAGAGGAAGCTGAGGAAGGAAGGAAAGATGGCAGTGCTGGGGGAGGGTCAGCCCACTGAACAATAAGTAAAGTCCCCCAGAGCCCTGGGACTCTGTCTACGTGGCCAGGGAATCGTCCCACCTTGCCCTCCCTCGTTTCTCTGAGGATTAATGAGATGCTCCCCATCCTCAAGCTGTCTCAGAAAATGTTCCGCCTCAGGTTCCCCCCTCACAAGAACACTGCCTTTCTCTGCTCCTCATCACCTCCAATCCATTCACTCCACTCTCACGTCCTTCACCACCTTCCAAGTTGATGCTCTTTCATGTGCAAGGATGTAATTACTGCCATCTTTCCACTGCAGAAGCCCCCAGAGAGGTTTAGACTTTCCTCGTGATACCCACTGTATTCTCTTATATTATAGGAACTGCCTTATTCCCAGTACAAAATTACAGATGTTTTGTTCGTTTTCTGCCTTTTCCCCCATTAATTTATCAAGCATTTATTTTCAAAACCTACTGTCTATTGTACAGTGCTAGGCTTGGGAATCTGAATATAAGTAAGAGAAGGCCCATGTTCTGTGTTCTGGAACTTATGGTCTAATGGGAGAAAGCAGGCAGTTGCAGAAGAGGGTGGTCTGAGGGTGCAGAAGAGGGACATGATACTCAGCTTTGGTGTTTGCCTGTGGGAGGTGGTCAGGCTGAAGCTTTCAAGACAAAGGAGGGTAGATGAATGAACAGTGGGCAAAGGAGGTTTCTGGCACCAAGAACATCATGGCGCATGGCCAGAAACTGGAAGATCACAATATGTTCCAAGAACAGCAAATAACTGCGCATGGTTGGCGCACAAAGGCGAGAGAGCATTGGAGAAAGAATTGGGGAAAGGTGAAGCCAGACAGTGAGCAGAAGCCTGGTCAAGAAGGGCTTTAGAATCCTTGCTAATCTAGGAATCTGGATTGTTTGGTCTATGGTCACTCCTGTTATGTCCTAGGTATCTTAGGCTGAGTTTTCACTCATTCTGAGACAAAGTTTCAAGTGCACATAGGCTCATTAGGAGGTGACCTTTGGAAGAACTGTTAGGGGGTGGGTGCTATGGCTTAGATGAGTGTCCCTTAAAGGCAGAAGTTAGATCCCCAGAGTGGCAGCACTGGGAGGCACTATGGAGCCTTAAGAGGTGGGGCCTTGTGGGAAGTCTGTAGGTCTTTGGAGGCTGCCTTGCAAGGGCACTGCAAGACCTGGCTCTTTTTAGCTCATGATGTTACCCCTCAATCTGACATGCTCCTATCACCTGGCAAGCTCATCAGAGGCCCAAAGCAGCAGGGCTGTCCAATTCTGAATTTGAACCTACAGAATGATGAGCTGAATAAACCTTGCTTTATAAGTAGCCTGCATGCCTCAGGTATTTCTTTGTAGCAATGCCAAGCTGACTAATGCAGTGGTGAGGTAGGTCAGGAAATGGGTCAGGAAAAGGAAAGCCAGCAACAAAGGGTGCTCTGATAAAGAGGTCACTGCTGTGAGCAGCTCAGTTCAGACCCCTGGAAAGTGCAGAACATGCTTTGGATCTGTCCCAGCCAAGGGCTGAGAAGGCTGGATACATCCTACAGCTTCCTCGGCCATTATTTGAGGGCTCTTTTCATGGCTGTTGACTCCCTGTCACTGGCCTGGGCGAAGGAAGGAGTAGGAAACTCTTCAGACCTATAGCCACAGGGGCTTGAAGGCATAGTGGGTGATAGGGGTATTGGTAGGACTCAAACATTGGCTACTTCTGGTTATTCAGACAGAATATGGAGGGAAAACATGGTGGCATTTGGTCCATGGCTCTTTTATGAGTTAGGGCAGGAGAGATGGCACACTCCAGTGGGTAACTGGAGAGGGTTTGATGAAGGCATGGTTCACAAAGTGTGCACAGGGAAGGAGAAGCCCTAGCTAGGATCCAGCATCAGTGGGAGCCAGTCCATGCCTCTCCTCCCTCAGGTGGGACAGCTCTGAGAACATTCTACATTGTTTTCTAGAGATCTGAGCGGGCTTGCTCACCCATGTAACCTGCCCATCAATGCCTCGACCTACCTGCCCTCCTTTTCCTGGCCCACTTTGATACAGAGATTCCCTGTTTAACCACCCACTTGATTAACAAGTGTCCAGACATGTGACCTGCACTCAGATTTAAGATGCAAGAACGTGAGCAGCAGTGCAGCCTTATGGTGGCTTCTTCTACAGTACAGTGCTGTAGTTTTCACCGATTGTTCTATACAATATAGTACCATACATTATAGTACTGCACTGTAAGAGTTATGCAAACAAAAGCAAAGTCGTCAAGTTGGAGTTTCCTTTGACTATATCTTTGTTCTGAATATTGTGATGTACATACTATATATAATTCCTCATTTAGTGACCAATTCTTTTAATGGCTTACTCTCGGGAACATTACTTGGTCTTTAAACGTGGAGCCTCTGTACACCCCTAAACAGTCCTTCCTGGATCCAGTCTCAACTATCCTACTTCCTGGCTTAGGGAGAGAGCTGGAAGCAAGGGAAAGAGGTTGCTAAACAGGAGTGTCATCTTAGGCAGAAAATTGCAGCCCTGCCAAGTCATAGCTTGCTTGGCAGGAAGCTGGAGGCAAAAACACTGTGTCCCTTGCCTTGTCCAGTTCCCCAGCCATAGGAGCTAAATGCTAGAGGACAAGAAAGCCCCAGGACATGGATGGTCCCAGCGAACATCTCCGGGGCATAGGGCAGAGAGGTAATGTCCTCAGTAGGGCAGAGAAGACCTAGCACAGCCTTCTCACACCAGAGCATAGCTTCCAAACTGCCCTGTCCAGACAGGTATCTGCAGAGCCAGAAAAGTCATTGCTTGGTGACAGGGCACAATGTTACCCAACAATGCCTTGTGTTCTCAAGCTCCTTACCATTTACAATGACTTGTCAACTATCTTGTCTCCTCTGGCCTCAAACAACTGGATTAGTTGGGCAGAGCAAGTGCTAATATTCACTCTCTACTGAGCCAGAAGTCCAAATCTTATCTTTACAATCAAAGTTCAGGGTTCAGTACATCATGTCTTTCTAACAATAAGAAGTAATTGTGCCCAATAGTGGCCAAGTTGTCATTTTTACCATAGCATCTCTGGGATGGTTTAGTTGGTCCTTGGAATCAGCAACCAGACTGCTTGATTTCTGGAGGCACAATTTTGTTTCAAATTTCTTAATAACGATCTAACTTAATGTGTGACTTTAGATGTGCCCTAAGGTGGGAATATCTTACTTACTTAATTGGAGAGCTTCATGTAAAATCTACTTACAGGGGGCTGATGGGTTGAAATTGTTGAGTGTTTACTCTGTAACAGACCGTGTGAGTATGTTGCCGTTTTGCAGGTGGAGAAATCAGAGAGGGCCTACAGATGAATGAACTGCTCAAGCTTACACAGCCCTCAGGGTAGAGCCAAGAATGCTTGTGGTGACTTAAAGACAGGTTCTCAATGGGTTCTTTCTCAGAAAATCCATGCACATTGGTTTTAGAAACACAGCAAACAAGAGAAGCCCTCTTAGTGGACTCATGGTAGGGCCTCTGATGATGGCATGATGATGCTTCTTGCAAGGATGTGCTCTTCGGCTTTGTTCTCATCAGTGGCTGAGAGCCGGGGCTCTGGGACCAGACCCCCTGGTGTCAGCCTCTGTCCTGTCATTCATACACTGTGTTACCCTGAACAAGTCAATCAGTTCCCTGAGCCTCAGTTTCTCCTTTACCAGATTAGTCTTTACCTGTGGGATTGAAGTTAATAGCACCTGAATGGATCAGCTGTCTGCATTGTCCTGTCAACCTGAACCCAAAGCCTGGCTGAGAATCAAGGGGTGAGGAGTGGCAGGGGGTGGGTACACTAATTGGTGCCCTGGGTGAATTAATAATGTCATTTGTGGATGGGACAGAATTAATTCACCAAGTAAGTAGCACATGGAGGGCTGGGTGGTTCTCGACAGAAACATATTTTGGTCTGTGGTTTCTTTGAGCCATTTTTGCCTTTGCCAAATGACCACCTTGGGAAAATGAGGCAGTTCAATATACAGCACATATAAATAGGCACGGATTGAGAGAGGAAGTGAGAGCTTTCCCCAGAGCAGGGGCTGCGGGGCTCTGTGTGAGCCCCGCACCTGGCCAACTGCACACCAAGGTGTCCACACCATGAATGGGTTTACAGGACTTGAGCCGTGAAGGACCTTCCCTCCTCCCTGGGCAGTGGTGATTCTCAGCTCTAGGATGTATTGAGCTGCCTGTGGCTGGGGCAGCGTGGTTACTCTGGGTGTACAGCAGGCAGGACAACGCTGGGTCCCCTCTCTCCCAAGGGATCCTGTCTGCCAGTATCCCTGATGTGTCCTGGGTGATGTTACAAGAAACGTAAGAACTATAAGAATGTTATAAGAACTCCTTAAGGAGAACATTCGCCTGGTCACGGGAGTCAGAGCACTGTGCGAGGCATCTTTGATTTGTTTATTCATTCCTCTCTCACTCACTCATCAGTTACTTATTATTACTAAATGTTCCCTAGGGCTGCCATAACAAAAAAGCTACAAATGAGGTGGCTCAAACAGAAAATTTATTCTCTCTCAGTTCCGGAAGACAGAGTTCAAAGTCAAATTGTCAGGACCACACTGTGCAGGCTCTTGGGCTGGGCCTGCCTTGCCTCTTCCAGGCTTCTGCTTTTGCTGGCAGTCTGTGGCTCCTTGGCTGGCAGCTGCAAGCTTTGTCTGGGCCTGAGCCATCACTGTCACACAAACTTCTCTCCTCCGTGTCCGCATGTGCCTGCACACAGCCTCTCACAAGGACACCATCCCGGGGCTAGGGCCCGACCTAATCTCGCAGGACCTTCCCTTCACCAATTGCATCTGGAGACTCTGTTTCCAAATAAGGACACATTCTGAGGTTCTGTATGGACATGAATTTGGCGGGAAGGACACAATTCAACCCTGTACAGGTGACTTCTCTATGCCAGGCACCTTGGCAGTTGGCTTGGATACAAAGGTAGGCCCTCTCTGATCTCAGTCTCCTGGAGAGACAGGAACACATGCCGATTGCTGATCCCATGAGATGAATGTGAGTGAATACTTGTATTTACTGACCATTTACTGAAGCGCCAACAGTCCTCACAACTACTTTGAGGGGTGGCGCTATTATTATCACCCCCACATTATCGACTGGATGAGTGAGTTCTAGAGAAAAATTGAGTAACGTGCTTTAGGTCCCAGAGCTTAGATTCTAGTTCCACTGGCCTGGAATCAGAGCCGGCTTCTCTGTGGAAGTAGCATCCGAGGAGAGACTTCCCTCAGGACAAAGCTGCAGCTCCGGGAAGGTGGGGAGGCAGCTGGGGTGAAGACAAGTGTTCCAGGCAGAAGGCAAACTCAGCGCCAAGGCCCTGCATCTGGCACAAGCTCAGTGTGCTCAAGAGAGAAAGGAGCTGCTTTGGCTAAGCCCAAAGCAAGGCCTGTGGGAGCCCAGTAAGGGCTTATTCACTTACAGGATGCCTCCACCTGAAACAAGTGAGTTCCTGCAGTGGTACCACAGAATGGTAATTCCTTAGCTCTACCCTACTGCAGGCTAAACATTTACATCATTCTAAAGTCACTTTAAGCTGTACTACAGTGCTATAATTCCCCTTTTTAGGAAAAAAAGAGAGTGAATTTCCTGGAAGTGCTCTGAAAGGAAATAAGGTATTCTAAAATGTCCATAGTAACTAGTGGTTTGCTGATTATTTTCCTGAACTTTTTAATTCCAGCAAAGCGTTACTTTGCAAAAGGTCCTTTAGCCCAAATTCTGTCTGTGTTGATCTCTTTGTAAAAGAACTCTCTGCTCATCCCTTCCTTTAGCCTGAGACAGTAAGGTAAAACTAAAAAAATCTCCATCTGGTACTGTCGGACCCCTGTGCAGTAGGTGGAGGAGCACATCTTTGGTCATCTAATCTGGACCCCTGACACTTTACAAGGGTGTCAAAGAAGCCCTTGTCAGGCTCTTTGTCGTCCTTAGTCCTTAAGTGATTAAGTAGCGACTGTCTGCTGTTTTTTTGACAAACGAAGCCCCAGCAAATTATTGAAGATGGCCCTTTGGTCATCTGGATGGCGGCTCTGTGAGCTGGCCAGAAGGCCTAAGAATTCATCTGTGTTGGGGGACACCACAGAAACAGGTGGTGCCTTCAGCATCGTTTTTGTGGGAGTGGAAGAAGTTGCAGCGGCCACTGTGTGGCAGTTCTTTTCTTGTAAGCAGCACCTCTGATCATCCATCCTATTGCTTTGAAATCAGCTTAACAGGTCAAAGAATCCTTCATCTCCAATAGTTTCTGCACTGCTTTTCCTCTGAGAATTCAGAATTCAATGGTCAATGGAGTTACTGGCATCTTGGAGAACTTTAGTGGAAGAATTGGTTTTGTATTTTTTTCCCCTTTAGTCTTTTGACAAAGAATAACTTTGCAGACAGTTTGGCAATGAGCGGTTTTTGTTTAGCAAAAATCTCACTGTCCAGTTTTGTACCTTTTCTGGTGTTAACTTCATAAGTTCCATATTTTCCAAACTGTGTCAGCTTCCCAACTTGGGGTGTGCACCATGTAAACTATTATCAATTTCGATATTTTCAGACATTATGGAATTATTTGTGATGTAACTCCGACCAAGAACCATTTGAAGATCTGACTCAACTGTGCTGTGAGTTCACCACTTTTATTCCCAAACTCTCTTGAAATTTCCAAGTGCTTTTCAGCAAAATGCATTGCTTGATCATGATTTCCTAGAGCTGTGGGTACATTTCCTAAGCTCCAACATGCCCTTCCTTCACCAACTCTATCTTTTAATTCTTGAGCAATTGCTAAGTGCTTCAGGAGATAACCAATGGCCTTCTCACAGTCTTGAAGGAAAGTGTACATTTCTCTAAGACTAGCAAGCATGAGCTTCTACAGCTCTGTCTTCAAACTATTGAGCCAACAGAAGTGTCTTCTTGTAGTATTCAGAAGCAGTTTCAAATTCACCAAGAAATATATATGCATTTCCAAGGCTATTGTAAGCTTTTCTTTCAGCTGCTTTATCTTCAAATTCTTTTGCAATGGAGTTGCTGCTCATGAGCTATAACTGCATCCCTAAAATTGCCAAGAAGGTAATGTGTATGGCCAAGATCTCCAAAGGTTTGTCCTTGGGAAGCTCGGTCTCCCAAAGCAGTTGCCAAATGATAGATTTACCTCATAAAAAGTCCACTGCTGCCTGCAGAGCATTTCTCGCTTCTTCTGGAAATTCTCCCACATCCTGGGGACCAGGGCAGCCAAAACTTTTCCTTTTGGCATGATATGCATTTCCAGGATTGTAAAGTGCCCTTGCTTCTCCCACCTTGTCATTAAGCTGTCTGGAAATATCTAGGTGTCTCTGACAACAAACTACAGCTTCATCAAAATTCCCAAGAACTTTTAAGGTGTTTCCCAATTACCGCTAAGTTTAGCTTCTCCCAACTGGTCTCCCGTAGTCCTCCCAAGAGTGAAATCATGATGGTGGTATTCTAATGCTCTGGCATAATCATGTAAATAGAAACACGCATCGCCCAGCTGGCTGTAAATAGCGCTAAGTGTTTTTAGATCTTTGGTTCCAACTTGAACCGCTCCTTCAAAAAATAGCCCCCCAGCACAGCGGTCGCCTGATTTACGCAGCCGTTCCCTTTCCACGGCCAGCTCTGGGCAGGAAGCTTCCATTCCGTAACGGATGAGAAAAGAATGGTCTTTCCTCGTGCTTATCAAATTTTCCTCCATTGAGTCATATCGTAAGCTGAGTAAAATATACAATTATCTTATTTTGTGCCAATCCAGTTGTTTACAGTGTAGAATTGTTTGCAGAGCACTGTCCAGTTAGTACATTAATGAGCTGGTGTTAATACATCCTAAGCTCCTGCTTCTTCATTATTAATAATGAAAGGAGGTCCGTGTCAGACAGCTTCAAGGTTCAAAATGGGTCCCAAACCCCTGCATCTCTGGTCCTTTCAGCAGCACTTCAGCAACATTTCTCTCGCGCTGTGGTGCGGCAGCAGGGCCGTGGCGAGCCGCAGGTTGTGGGGGTCCCCGCGCTTGACCCAGATCGGTACTTGCGGGAGGGCGCAGAGCCAGGCAGGGGCGTGGTGGGAGGCCTGCAGGTACGTGGGCCAGAGCTCCGGGCTCCTTCGCTTCCCCTCCCGTCCCTCAGCCACCCACGGGTCCTCGCAGCGCCTCGCTCCTCTGTGTCCCATCTGATTCTTAAAATTCAAACACCTTGCAAGCCGTGCCCTGGGATGTGATGTATTTCTGACTGGGTCTCTCTGGCTCTGAATGGAGAAGAAGACAGCAGTGAGTATGGGCAGAGATGGGAGGACAGACTGGGCTTGGGGTGCAGCTCACAGGGCTTGCTGATGGATAGGAGAGCGCAGAGTAGTCCCTCGCTTTGGGTACTCGCTTGAGTACCCGGCTGGCTGAGGATGCTCTGGGGGAGGCAGCCCGGGATGGCGGCAGGAGGAAGGTCTAGGTGTCCATGCCTACCGGGCGGCCTGGGGCCATGGAGCCGTGGGAATGACCGAACCAGGCCGCGTAGGTTGAGAATCCTGCTGGTCATGGTGCGAGCAGCTATAGGAGCCTGGTTCCAGACCGGGTCGCCTAATAGAAAACCCTTGCTAGTATGCTCAAAAGACGCATGCCTAGGCCTGGTTCTTCGTACACGAGGGTACAAGGATCTGCTGCGTGAGCAGTCACTAGTGTAAAGTCACGGTAGCTTACTTTGACCAAGGGCCGGCACTTTACCCCATTTGTGTATTTTAAAATCTCCTAAGAATTCCTTGAGCTGAGTACATTTCTGCCCCACTTCATGAATGAAGACAGGATGCTGAGAGCAGCCAAGTAACTTGCCCAGGCTCGGGGCCAGTGCTGCACCCAGGGAGAGAGAGCCGGACCACAGGACCTGAAGCCCTGAGTCAAGTTCATGAATCTCCTGCGTCCTGCAGTCTCCCGCAGACCCCCTTTCCTTCCATTTTTGCACCCCAGGATTTATTCCTTTACTGCCCCTGGCTTGTTTCCGAAAAGCAGCCTTTCCCCTCTTGTCCTGAGTGTAGGTTAGAATGTTTCAGCTGTCGGTCCATCTCCTCTTTGAATAAATATTTAAACTGACTTTAAAGTTTTCCTCTTCAACCTTTCTAAATAAAAATAAATCTCGCCTTCTGGATCGTGTCTACTGCTTCCCATTCCTTTGACGGCTCTGTGTATGGCACCCAGGGTGAGCAGGGCTAGGAGCTGACAGCCCCAGCACACCCGCTGCCCCTTCCTGCCTGTGCTTCGCCTGCCCTGCCGCACCTGGTTTTCAGATCATGTTAGAGCAAGGGTTCTTGCGGGGGAGCCAGGTGCTCGCAGCTCTTTCCTGTTTTTGTTTAGCTGGGGTCCACCTGGCTCCGGAGGTGACAGGATGCAGAGGTCCCAGAAAGACTTCCAGATGCTGAGGTCAGTGTCCAAGAGCCAAGATCTACTCTTTAGTAACAGAGAAATCCTTTCCTTCCCTTCCCTTCCCTTCACGTTTTTTTCTCCTTTTCTTTCATCTCCTTTTTTGCGTTACATCCGGGGCCCTGAGAGACAAGTCCGGTGAAAGAGGAATTGAAAATGCGGAGTCAACCTGCCCGTTGAATGAATGCCGCTTGTTTTCTGGAAAACCCCATCTTTCCTATTCCTATTTCCTCTTCCCTCATTTCTTTGCTTATAGTTTAGCTAGAGTTTACCCACATACACAGAAGTAAAGATTCTTGTTCTAAAGGCCAGGCAAAATCTGAAATGAAAAAAAAAAAACCACGACAGTTCCCTATCCATTCCCCACCCGTCCGCTCTCCTCCCTGTTCTGCCAGCAGCCCCTCTGGCTTGCCAAGAGCCACCCAGGAACAGATTTCTTCTCTAATCTGTTGCATCTGTTCACCCACTCCTACCCCCCCGCTAATCCCTCCAAACGCGCTGCTTTCCACAAAAGGGCAAGAGACAACTGGAAGCGACACCACAGGCCTGATGCCTGCGGCTCCGGCCACTCCGTTTGTTCTATTTCTTGCTGATAGGCAGAGAGGCAGCCGCCTTCATTCTACCCGGCAAAGCTACACTTGAGAACCTTCAGTCACAGGGTCAGTTCCAGACTTCCCGCCCACGAAGCCTAGGCTTTGTCGTTTGCATGTTTGTGCTCATCGATTTTACGCCCATGATTTAGTTATATTTATCTGGGAATGGTTCAGATTCAAGCCATGGGAAAGTCAGGAGGCTTGGTTGGTATTTATGGTTCAGTAATTGCCTTGCCGTGGGGCCCTGGCTCAGGAAAGAATCCTTCCCGAGCCTGCGTTTCTCTATTTTAAAAACAAGGAGACATCTTCCAGGCAAGAGCTCTTTGTCAGGCTCCCTGAAATCTGCTCCCAAAGCATCCTTGGCAGCCACGAAACCTGTGTGGAGAACTTTGTACTAATCTACTACAGACCAAAGCATATGTCCCCCCAAATTCATATGCTGTAGTCCTAAACCCGAAGTGGTAGTATTAGGGGGTGGGACATTTGGGAGGTAATTGGATCACGAGGCTAGAGGCGTCAGTGCTTCTGTAAGAAGAGGAAGAGACACCAGTGCTTCTTCTGTCCAACACATGAGCTCCACGGCAAAGGCTTCCATAAGCTGGAACTGTCAGTACCAGGAAGAAACAGAACAAACGGAGCCACAGACGTCAAATCCGCCAGTCCCTTCATCTGGACATCCAGCCTCCAGGACTGTGGGAAACGAATGTCTGTCGTTTAAGCCACCCAGCCTGTGGCATCATACCAATGCAAGCTGCTTAAGCCAATACCCACCCTTTCTCTCCAGAGTCATATGGTCACGTGTAAACATCAACGTACATCTGTAAAGGTGTAGATATAATAAGGTGTCTGCCATGGTCATATACATATATATATATATTTTTGTTTGTTTGTTTGTTTGTTTGGTTTTTGGTTTTTTGAGACAGGGTCTCACTATGTAGTTGAGACTGACCTGAAACTCACTATGTAACCCAGGCTGGTCTTGAACTCACAGTGATCCTCCTGCCTCAGCCTCTCGAGTACTGGGATTACAGGCGTGCGCCACCGTGCCCAGCATATATATATTTTTTAACTACCATATTTGTTTTTTCTCCAGCATCTATGGGAATAACTGTTAATTCACCTGGTTTAGCTCCAATTTGTTTTTTTTTTAATGACTACTTACAACTATAGTGCAGCTGTACTATAATTTATATAACCATTCCCATATCTTTGATTCACTTTTGCCATGATTTATAATATAATCCATATCTGTGCAAATACCTCCTTAGGTTTTGAAGTTTTTATTCCTATGGGATAGATACTGGGAATGAGATTTCTGGATCACATATGTATGTATTTTAATCATCTCAGAAGACAACATAAATATATGTTTCCAACCAGAAATGGGCAGAAATCCCCACGTTCTCTTTAGCAACAGTGATTGTCAGTCTCTTTCATTTTTCCATCTGATCAGAGTAAACTGATGGATCCTTGTAACTTTATGTGCAGCCTCTGCACACGAGCTCGAGCCTCTTTTTATACATGTATTGGATGCATGAAGTTGCTTTTCTGCAAATAGTGTGTTCAGAACCATTGGCTCAGTTTTCTGTCAGAGTGTTCGTCTCTCTTGTTTGCGTGTCATGTAAACTTTCTATGTATGTTATAGCTACTCATTCTCTGAGGTCAACAGTCTTCCACTGCTCTTTAATTTAGTGTTTATCTGTTGACTCAGTGTCTTCCTCTGTTTGGTTGCTATGATAACAAAAGACCTTGGACTGGGTAATTTATAAGCAACCAAAATTTATTGTCCACAGATCTGTAGGCTGACAGGTATAAGATGCAGGTGCCAGTGAATTTGATGTCTGGTAAGGTCCTATTCTCTTTTTCTGTCTCTTTTTCTGTGTCCTCAAACTGTGAAGGGGTGGACCAGATCCCTCAGGCCTCTTTAATAAGGGCACTAATCCCACTTGTGAAAGTGGAGCCTCATGACTTAATCACCTTCCAAAGGCCCCATCTCTTACTACTGTCACCTTGTGGGGGATAGATGTGAACATATGATTTTAGCAGGTGACAGATACATTCAGTGCATAGCACTTAGTTTCTGGAATCTTTTCCAAACACAAATATGCTCAAATATGTCTATCTGTCCTGTATAGCTTCAATTAAAAAGTGCTATATAGCTAAAAATTAAAAAGTCCTATACAGCTAGTCAATTAAAAAGCACTCATCTACCTTAAGTTTTCCATGTGATATTCTAAGAAGTGTTACTGTTGTTTACATTTATGTGTAGGTTTTTAACTCATCTAGAATTTTTCTCCTTCTGTCTAGATAGTAAGCCATTCTATCATTATCATTTAATGCCTCAGTCTTATCTACTGAATTGTTGCCCAGGCTGGCCTGGATATGTTCTCTAAGGATCCTCCTGCCTCAGCATCTCCAGTAGCTGAGAAAACAGGTGCATGACACAGAACCCAATATGAAAAATCTTTTTTTTGTACCAGGGATCGAACTCACGACCATGCGCTTGCGAGGCAGGCACCGTTGCCGCTGAGCTAAATCCCTGGCCCCCTGGAAAATCATTTTTAAGAAACATTTTTATTAAGGAATAATTTATAAAAGTGGCCTTTGTTGAGTGATTTGGGTGAGTTCATAGTTTGTGACCATCATGGCAATCCAGTTTTTGAACATTTGTATCCCCTCCAAAAGTTCTCTCCCGCCTCTTTATCCTCCAGCCTAGCCAAGTGCATGTTTGTTCTCTGTGTCTCTGAATTTGCCTTTTCTAGATATGAAAAATCACTTTTGTCCTACTTGAAACTATAAATAGGTTTGCTTAGCATTCTGTATGTTTTCCATCGATTCATTTATCTATCCTTCAACCTAATATGAACCAAGAATATGAAGAGTTTTTAAAAGGAAAATAAAAACTGTTCTTAAGTGATGCTCAACCTCACTCATAATAGGAAAAAAACAGTACAAATGAAAACTATGCTAAGATGCTATTTTTTGCCTCAATTGGCAGTAACCCAGAAGTTTCATAACACATTGCACTGATGAGGGTTTGAGTGAATACATTCTTATTAATTGCTGGTAAGACTATAACCCCTTGGGCTGACCCTGACGTAAGGCAGTTTGGCAAAATTTCAAATGCATATTCCCAGCAGTTCTACTTTTGGGAAATTATTTTACAGATATATTTCTTGTTAAGGATTAGAAGATATATATATCTATATATATATATATATATATATATATATATATATATATATATGTATCACCACAGAGGACAACACCATAGGGAACTAGTTAAATTCATAAAATGGAAACCTTCTGCAGTTATATAATGGATAACAAGAAGATCTTTATGTCCTTACCCCTGTCTCAGAGGCTCAGAAACAAGATTCAGTGTGACATATGTTAGTGTTTGTACAAAAATATGGAAAAACTGGATTCTGTATTTATATTTGCTAGTATATGTATAAAGAAATGATCAGAGAATATATGTGATGGACTGAGAGACAGAAAAGAAGGCATATGACTTAGATGAAAGAAGTATTTTCCCTGTACACTTTTTCTAAAGTTTAATACTATACTATATTTGTGCCTATTCAAGATTTCTCTCTTAGTTTTTCTCAGACATTCATGCTTTCATTTGTTTTGAGACAATTGTCCAATTCTTGCCTTCTCAACACTGCTAGAATTCCAGTAGTAGTTGTATCACATTTATATTTTATTATAATTTTGGTAGGATGGATTTTTAAAATTATGTTGTCTTCTCAAGCAAGATGGAAAAGTTTTTCTATCTGGTGAAATCTTGTTCTAGATCTTTGATGTTATAATGTTGCGTTTGTATTAAATTTATCCCTAGTAAAAATATTCCTTTTTGTGAATGAAATGTATTCCCCATTCTCTTTTCGAGGTGTTGCTGACTACCAGAGGGGAGAACACATCCAATTCTATTAATTCACACAGCATTTTATAAGATGATCTTGGATTTTCTAGGTAATAACCACATCATGAGTACAGATAGTTTAGATTCTTTCAGTTTTTATAGTACTTAGTCCATATTCTTGTCCAATAAATTTATTAGAACGCTGAGACAATATTAAATAATCATTATTATGACTTTTAAGTTCCTGATTTCAATAGAAAGGGTTTTAGCACTTTGCCATCTAAATTAGTATTAGGTTGAATCAGATTAGGGTGAAAGAGCTGAACATTGGTTATTTCAGCTGATTCTGTTTTTAAATTTTTTTCTTTTTATTGAATTTATTGGTACATTTTAGGTATACAGTACAGCTACTTTCATTATTGGGATCTTGTACCTTTACATGACAGGTCTTGGTTCTCATTTTTTCCCCTTGTCCCTGCCCTCCCTTCACCCCCTTTTCAGTCTCTTGTATTTACATGACAGGTCTTGGTTCTCATTTTTTCCCCTTGTCCCTGCCCTCCCTTCACCCCCTTTTCAGCTGATTCTGTATAAATGCTTTGTCTCAGCTTCCATATCTATTTTATGTAATGTTTTTCTTTGAAATAGCTGCTAAATTTTCTCAGAGGTGCCTGTGATTCTTTTCATATTGTGTGGTACACTACTGTCACAGTGACTCCGAAGACCTCTTCTTCCATGTGTACCAACTCACGCATCCTCGTGACTTGAGATGTGCATGTGACTTCAGCCCACTGAACACGAAGTGTGGCACAATCATAACTTGATAAATACCTGCACAGTAGAACTGATCCTCTTGGGGACTCCCGCAATGCCCCTGTCCTTTGAGCCTGATTCTGCGCAGTAATAAGCTTAGGCCGTCACACTTAGACGTGAGAGGCCATCTTGAATGTTCTAGCCCCAGCTAAAGTAGAAAAGAGAATCACAGAAATGACTCAGTCATGCCGTTTGAAAGAGAACCACTCAACCGAGCCCAGCCAGACCGCAGAACCACAAGGAATAATACTTGGTCACTGATTTAAGCCACGTGGCTTTGGGATAATTTGCAATGCAAAAACCATTGGAAAAATATTTTAGTAGCAAATCGTATTGATAGATTTTTGGATACTAAAATTCTTGTGAATTTTGGAATAAATTCTAAAGTTATTATTTGATCTTAAAGTTACTATATGTTTCATTCATTGCTGGATTCTATTGGCTGATTTTTCATTTTTGCATTTATAATTAATTGATTAATTTTTCTCTTCAAATAATTGAATTACAGAGCCATATATATTTTTCTAGGCCTAGAATTAAACAAAATTTTAATTATCCATACATAAAAATTAAAACTCAACTCTGACACCATATGGTACTAGTCTGTTTCAATGTTTCTTTTAAAGTCACCTTTTCCATATCCTCTATAGGAATTAATGTTTATTTGATTTTTCTGTTCATTTATGATTACTTTTGATATTTTTGTACATTTTTTTTAAACCTGGCTTCTCAGTCTAGGGCATGCATATTCTTTGAAGTAGCTGCAGAAAAATAAGACAAATACAGCATTTTCTGAAGTGTTACTTTTACTCAAAGATTTGGGGAAAATAGATTATTTGTAAATTCAAACAGATATGGATGCCTTCATATACTTTATGCTTTTCAATTGTATACTCACTAATGACTTTAAATTCCTCTGTATATCAGTATTGTGCCTTCTTTTTCTTTATACTTACATGTTCTTGCTCTTTATCTTTCATAAAACTCATATAATCTATTTTTAGTCCTTTCAAATAACTAAAATTGGATTTGTTTATTCTTTTTCTTATTTTATTGATTTCAATTTTAGTAATATTAGACATTTTCTATTATTTTCATCATTCTAGTTTCTTTTGGCTTATTTTCTTTTTAAAATTTCAATTTTATTAGAAAGAATTAACAACTGTCCTTCTGAGATTTTTATTACTATGAAGTAAGAGTACTTGGAACTGCCACAGGCTGTCTCCGATGCCACTAGAAAGCCAGCCTGAAAATGAAGCTAACACAGAGACATGGATTCTTAATGACATAAGTTACACCACTGCTCACTATGTCTGGAGCTGATTCACTCTTTCAACATTCTCACTATGTGAGTAAATTTCCACTTCTATTCAGTGAGTTTGAGTTGGGCTTCTGTTCCACACCATAGGACACATTCTGACTGAGACCACATGGTGTCATTTTCCCTAGGAAGCAGGTTTCTACAGAGAGGACCAAGTCATTTAGGCTTCACTTCTCTGGCTTTCACAAAGGCAGCCTTCATTGATCCTGATTCCTTCCTTCTTGAAAGCAGCCCTTCCTGGGCCATTTTAATACAGAAACGTCTACATATTTGGTTCTTCAAGTTGTCTGGTTGTCTGTTAAATGATGGGGTTAAAGATAATAGGAAAAAAGAAACGAAACAAAACAAAACAAAAAAGACCTAAACAGCTTTTATGTACAGATGTTTTGGAAGGTTGAGGATGTACTGTAAAAAGGAGGGGGAGAAGGAAGGGAGAAAGAAAGAAGGAGAAATAAAGACAAAGAAAGAAAGTAAAAGGAAGGGAGGAAAGAAAAGTAAAGAAAAAACTGGCTCAAGAGTGAGCTTTCTGACTTTGGAGAAATACAAGATTGCTTAATTGTTCAATCACAGCACAAACTCTTTAATGGGCCCACTTGCTTAAGAAGGCAGGGAGGCTGCAAAGAGACCAGGCCAGCCATGAAGAAGGACTGTGTCAGGGTGGAGGGCAGAGGTGACTAGCAAAGCAACTGTGTTCTGCGCATGGAGACCAGGCTGGGCTAAGCAGGCCTGGATCTGAACTCAGCTTCTCAGATATGCAAAACCTTTGTAGTACATGCAGGGAAGTACGACAAATGCAGCATTTCCTGAAGTATTAGTTCTATTCAAAGATTTGAGGAAAATAGAATATTTCCGAATTCAAACAGATATTCTTTAAAACGAAAAGGAAAATCCATATATATCTTTAAGAATTCAAAGAATTCTTGTGCTCATGGTAGGCTGCTTCGGTAACGCATCTCAGATTTTCTGGTGCCATACATACCTTTGTCATTTTTCCCACACCAGGGAAGCCCTCCCCTTCCAGCTATAGCTATTTAATTGGCTTCTTTCTAGCACAATTCACTCAACAGATTGTGTTTAAATTCACAGCATCCCCTTCTTACCCAATTCTTTCTTCAACCCACTATCAATCTTTTGCTCCTAATTTACTCTGTTCAGCCCTTGTCATATCCATGTTACTAAACCCAGTGACCAATTTTCTTCCTTCAGCTTATTTGACCTCTTCAGAACAGGGCACAATTTATCAACCTCTTTCTGGAAACATTCTCTTCACTTGGCCCAGCACTCACATTCTGCCAGGGTCTCCTTTTCAGTTTCCTTGCTGGTTCTTCTCATTTCCCAGGCCACTTCCTCGATGTCTGCTCTATTCATGTTTTCTGGTCTATGATCTCAGCCTGTCTCACAGCTCTAAATACCATCTATATGCTGACGCCCTCCAAATTTATATCTCTGCCCTGGACCTTTGCCCTGAATTCCATCTGCATACTTGCCACCTCCACTTGGATGTCTAATATGCATCTCAGACTTACCACACTCAGGAAGGAAACTCTTCATCTTCCCTTGATCAAACAGCTCCTGTCCCACCTCAGCAGATGACAAGTCTTTTACGTTTTTAGTCTCCAAGCATGGAGTCATTGTTGATTCCCCTTGTACTCTTAGAAATGATTTCCAATCATCAGAAAATCCTCTGGCTTTATGTCCCAAATATATGCAGACCCAAATATATGCAGACACATATTCTACTGGCCTAGCCCAAGCTGCCATCATCCTCGGTCATCTCCTGTCTTGGTCTCCTGGCTTCTGCTTTGTCTACCTAATCCATCAACCACAGAGCAGTTAGAGCAGTCCCTTCAATACATATGTCAGGCTGTGCCAGTCCTCTGCTGGGAATTCTCCAGTGGCTTCACAGCTCCCTCAGGTTAAAAGCCAGCCTTCATACAGCGGTCCCAAGGCCACTTTGACCTGGACCCTTCTTACTCATTGCACACCAGCCACACAAGACTCCTTGTTGCCCCTCATACACAGCAGCCTATTCTTGTCCAGATTTCCTCTTCCTAGAATGCTCCTCCCAGCTCCACATATGCCTTGTTCCCTCACCTCCTTAGGTCTTGGCTTAAATATCATGTTTCAGTGTGTCCTTTCCTGGTCATCTTGTTTAAAGTAATGTCTTCCTCATCTGCTCCTGATACCTACCACTACCATTCCGACTTATTTTTTACTTACCTTTATCACCATTTAATATTACATGATTTAATTTTTAATTATTTATTGTCTGGCTTCAGCTGCCTTAGTGTAAACTTCAGCTATGATTTTTCAAAATCTTAGCTTCTTTTGATCACCATTGTATCTCTAGGTTTGTAGCAGGTGCTCAAAAATGTTTACACTAATGGAATTAATGATTAAAGAATGAGTGGCACCAGTGTGTTCTTCGCCACCGCTACAGGCTTCTCTAGAAAAGCCTGATATTCTCTGTGGGAAGCAGTCAAAAGCCATGCAGGTTTGGAGCAGAGAAGAAATCAGGGGCAAGGAGGGGGATTTGGAGAGATTGTTGGGGGAAGAGTGTGCAGGGAGTGTTTGGTAGGGGGGCAGGAAGACAGGGTCCTGGCCCTGGGTTGGTCAGAGAAAGACGTTTTAGTTTTCAAGACCAGAGCCAAAGAGAACTTTGGAGCCCACACCTTGGTGACTGGGCAGAAAGACAGAAGTGCAAGACACTCACCAGCACTGAGAGCAGAAGCACTGCAGAGGGCTCAGAGACCAGCTTCATTCCTTCACTTTTCCCCAATAAGTATCTTATATTTGAGTGGAAAAGTGGCAACTATTTTTGTGTAAATACCACATTTGGCTAGAAAAAATGCTTAAGAGGTATGTCCAGAAATATATCTTTGAGGAAAAAAATGGTAGACTTGTGTTTTTCTTCAAGGGCACAGGATGCACTAATAAATGACTCAATGTGTCTTTCTATAATGCCATCTTTTACCCTCCCAATGCAGACTAAACAGTAAAAAAATAATTTTAATATTAACTTGGTGATCTAAGAAACAAGACTGTGGCCAATTGCCTTTGCAATTCCTAAAAATAATTCTCTCTCAAAATCTATCTATCATGATGGTAGCAACTATGGATTTAGCTCATTTCGATGCATATCCCAGACAGAGTTCTAGGTCCTTCCTAGGTTAATTTATTTAATTCTTACAACAACCTCACAAAGCAAACAAACTACTGTAAAAACGCACCCTACATTTTCAGCACCTAACCCTAATAAAAGTTTACTTTTACTCAGTAGTTTAGTGGAGGTGTTAACATGCAGCCTTCCTCATGGTGACTCAGGGCCCAGGATCCTTCCATGTGGTGGCTCTGTCATCCTGCAAGACCCCACCCCTACCCTGAGTCCTTTGAGGCCCCCTCAGCCAGCATGTGGGATAAGGATGGAATATCATCCTGGGAGTTTTCATGGCCCATGTCTGAAAGTGACACATCACGTTCCCTCACATGTCATTGGCTAGAGAACTCAATCACACAATAAAGCTCACTGCAAGGAAGGCTGGGAAGAACAGCGGGCTGCACCGCCAGGTATGGGTCTTAACTGGCTCATATCGATGTCTTCCAAAGCCAGGGTACTAACCTTCTGTTTTACACTGGGGAAAACCAGGTGCTGGAGATAAGTAAGCTTGTATAGGTGACAGAGCAAAGCTGTTCATCTCCAGAGTACACGCGCTTTATCATTGCGGCGACGGTGAAGGTCCATCGAGTCAGTCTGAGATGACAACTGGTAATCCAGATAAAGAAATGGGGAGAAAAAGTAAGAGTGACCCTCAGACCCCACAGGATGCTGTCTTGTTCCTGCTCCCCGCAGTCTCCGCTTCTCTATACAGGTGCAGCCAATAGGCCAGGAGCTCAGCAGCTCCACCCTCCCACGAGTTGGGTAATTAGGAAGCGGCTTCAGCAAGTCCCCAATCACCAGTTCCCGTCACCAAGAGCATGTTGTCCTCTGAACAGAAAGCCAGTGTGACAGGTAGAGGGGCTCTGTGGGGAGAGGTTAGCTGGAGGAGGTGGGGGGCTGGTGGCATGAGGGCTTTCAAAGTAGTCCTTCGTGACACATTTTAATTTCTGTGTGGGGGTCGCATTCAGAATGTCACAGAAGGTCACTTATTTGGGGCTAATGGGGCTGGGACAGCAGAAAGGGCCCCGAAGACTTTGCTCTGCTTCTCGCTGGTGGTGTGACTTTGAACTAATCCCTGAATTGAGAGCATGTCGAAGATTCAAAGGGTGATGGGCAAATACAGTTAAAATTTTTAAAAATTATCACAGTAAAAGACACATTGCCACGGACCCCTCAAAAATACTCCTCTCTTCAAACGCTCTGACTTTTGGCTCTTCCTTAAAGTCAAACAGAGCATGAAAAATAAACGTCTTCAGTTGGTTCAGGACACGAAGCAGCCATGAAACAGGGGAGAGGACATCCAGTGACAACAATGAAGGGACATATGCATTTTTTTGTTTTTGAAAAGAAGGGAAGTGTTCTGCAGAGAATTAATGGCAATGTGTCTTTTACTGGAATCAAGTTTTCAATTTAAACACACAGCATATATTTTGACCACATCTGGTGGACTTAAAACCAAATGTGTCTGATTAAAACTGTGGGTCCTCTCCCCACAAGGGGCATACACTCACCTAATTTTGCAGCTTATAGACTTCCCGAGGAGCATCCACTAAGATTAGGTGGACTCCAGTCACTTTTAACCAAAGTGCTCTTTCCTTCCAAAGACTCCCCTGGACTCTGCTGTCTGCTGCAGAAAGGATCCCCCAGGCACCTCTGCTTCCTGTGCCAGCCTCCCTGATGTTGCAAGATTGGAAATCACAGCCCCTCCCCAGGATCCACGGCCCAGGGCCCATAGCCCATGGCTGCCTGGAACCGCAGATCAGTGGCTGCTGACCTTCACTGCATCCCTGTGAGAGGGTGAGTCACAAGAAGCCTTTACTTGACAAATTTAGCGCCCTTGTTTCCCTTTCTACCACCTAATCTTTCAAAATCACTTGCTTCTTAACAGCCCTCTGAGTTTCTGCCTATAACAGCCTTTCAGCTGCTCCCCAGGGTGGGGGTGGGGATGTGTGTGAGAGGATGGGAAAGCTGGCCAGAGAGCCCTGCAGCTGTCCTGGACATAGGAAGTCCTCGGCTGCATGTAAAAGGTAAGAAGAGCTAAAAATACTATGAAAAAATGGTTGCTTCCAAGTACAGAGGAAGTCCGGATGTTGTCCCAGTCAGGCTGCGGAGGAAAGGGCCCCAGAGGGAGACTTCCTACGTCCTTCTGAACTTTTAGCAAACCCTGCTGACCTCCAGGGAAAGACAAACCTTAGTGTGCTGGGCCTCTAAATGCAGGCCTGAAATTGCCTTTCCAGTCCCGCAAGCCTGTGCCTCCCGGGAGCCCTGTAGTGACCCCAAACGTGCTTCCACTTTTCCAGGCACAGCCTATCCTTCCATCCATCTCTGTCCCTCCTATCTTCAGGCCTCTCACCCTACGTCTACCTGCAAATTTTTCTAGATCACCACTGATATTTTAGTGTATGTGCTGCATGATCATCACTGATATTAATAAGTGTCGCCCCTCTTGTTTTGAGTGCCTACCACATGTCAAGTGCTTTCCAAGCTTTATCACATTTGATTCCCTCAACAAACTTGACAGGTATTATAGAAACTGCTTCATGAGTGAAGAAATTGGCTTTAAAGGAATAATTATAGTTCCTAAAGTCAAGGAGCTACCAAATGACACTGCTGCAACTCTTGTCTAATCGACCTCGAAGTTGCGCTGCTACATTCATGCACCTCCTCGGTCCACACATCCACCTTACCAGGCACCCAGCTGACCATCCCCTTAGCTTCGGTATTTGTTATCTCCCGCAGTACCTGCACGTAGCAACTCAGCTCCCTCCTTCCTAGTCCTGTGTCACTCCACTTTCGTAGCCCACCATGCTGGCCCAGCATGGTACCCACTTCTTTCCCCCTGAGGCATTACTTCTTTAACTAGACTGGGAGCTCCAAGACTAGATGTCTCTTGAAAAGCCTAGCTAGCCCATGCTTTCCTGAGATTAGATGTCCACTGAAAACCGGACAGTGATTGAGCTCTCCCTGCTGCTGTTTGGGCAGCCGTGTCCTCAGAGTAGGGTGCAATGTCACCAGACAGCCAGGCCTATGAAAAGCCATTCAGAAAACATCAAGAGATACCGAGCCTCTTGCCAGCCCTGAGCCAGTGTATCCCTGAACTCAAAGAAAGCCTAGTTTATAAAACTTTTTCCAAAGCCTTTTAATTGGGAAATACTGCTGTCAAAATATCTTGCCACGAGTGTGGAACTTTAGCCTTGAGATTGTAATCACAGGAAATGTAGAGTTCAGTTTCCTAAGCAACCGTAATTCCTTCTTCTTTTTCCCCTTCCATCCTGCCTGCCTACCCTTTTATATTACAGTGGGATCTCTGATGCCTGGAATACAAATATAAAATATGCTTCAACAGTATCCTAAATGTTATTTTCAAAATGTTCCTGAAAGCCGAATGTGGTGGCACACACCTGTAATCCCAGCATTCAGAAGGCTGAGCTGGAGGGTTGTTATGTAGTGAGTTTGTGTCCAGCCTGGACTACATGGCAAGACCCCATCTCAACAAACAAAAACAAAAAGCTCTTCAGGCCTTGATGCTATCTATGTTGCATAGAAAGAATAGATGAAAGCAGCTGTTGTCTAAACTCAAATATGTTTATGTCCATGCAGGCAGGCCACGGTGTTCAGTCATCTGTGCACACAGGCAGACACATTGCACATCTCTATGTTAGAATGCAGGTTGCCCACCATACCCCTGCCCTGTCTAGGCTGTTTTCTCACCCTGGTCTTGGGCACATCCTGTGCATCAGCCTTGCTGGACTGTACCATGATCATCTATTTACTGGAGCACTTCACTAGAATGAGAACTTCTGGAGAGCAGTAACTCTTTTGCTGTTACTGTGGTGTTCGTTAACATTTCGCATGTTAAGTCTAACACTCACTGCATTGTCTGTACTAAGGGCCTTACTGGATTTGATCCAGCTACCAACAGTTCTGCCAGACAGGTGCTCTTACACTTTTCAGGTGCTGTTGTATACTCTGAAGACTCTGGTATGGTTCAGGAAGGTCTGTCCTACCGTGAAGGCTTTCTTTCCCCGCAAAATTCTTTGGCAGAGATATTAGGCAACCTTATTTCCCCCTTCAGTACAAAAGAACTTATCATTTCTGAGAAGGAAACCTTTTGAACTGAATTGAGAATATTGCCAATTGCATGTCAGAGCAATAGCTTGGGGAGGATGGAGATGTAAGGCAGACAGTCCTGGATTTGAAACGACCTCTAACAGACTGTGTGACTTTGAGACTGTGTGACTTTGAGTAAGTGCCCTTGACTCTCTGCGCCTCAGTTTTAACTAAGGATAATTATTCCTCTCTCTTGGTGTGCTGGGAGAACTAGGAAATGTAAAGGCGCAGTGTCTGGCATGGTGTGTGGTATGAGGTAGTCTGTTAAATCATGGCTATTGTTACTATTTTCTTCATATTCAACACTCACCTTTACTACTAGGAGGCAATTCAGCTATAGTTTAGCTTGAATTTCTGTTAATTATGTTTTTAATTCTCTGAAAATAATTTACCAGTGCTCTCCAATGCGGAGGACTATTTCTGTTCCCATAGATTTGGAAAGTGGTTGGTACTTTGAGAAGATTCACGAGACCCATTTTGGCTGGCCACCGAGGCTCCTGCTCAGGGGCTGGAGTGAGCATGTCACCCAGAACCCTGGCTCCGAGCGCCCGAGGTTGCTGAGGAGTTCTGCAGGTAGAGGACA
Source organism: Fukomys damarensis (assembly GCF_012274545.1). Classification (NCBI taxonomy): domain Eukaryota; kingdom Metazoa; phylum Chordata; class Mammalia; order Rodentia; family Bathyergidae; genus Fukomys; species Fukomys damarensis. The sequence continues at coordinate 19,483,009 of NW_022900947.1, read as the reverse complement.
CCCCTTGGGGATGTCTCCAGTACACCTCAAGGACAAACCCCAGAGTGACTCAGGGACATCCCCATAAAGCCTTCTGCTGTGCTTTAGGTTACAATTAGGTGGTTTGCTCAGTTGTTCACTAACCCAGTACCTGTCAGTAGCCTTGGGAAGTGAAAGGAGGATGAGAGCAGAAGCAGTTTAAGATCTGAGGCTGACGTAAAGAATGAGAAACTAGAGTCATTCATAGGAAATGGATGCACATTGAGGCCATACTCAAGTGAAATAAATAGGACACACATGTAAATCCTGAGGTTTCTTTGGTGTGAAAAACTTAAAGTGTAAATGAGGTCAAAATTGTATAACTGATAATGTGAAATAGGATGAAAAGATCTAAAATTATAGGGGAAGTAGGAAAGGTAGGGGAAGGGAAATAAGGGAAAAGAAAAAATATGAGAAAAGGAAAAAAAATGGAAACAAAGTCTTTGTAAATAGGGAATGGTGGAGGGCTACTCTATTTATTCACCCTCCTCTTGCACCCACCCACTCTGCTAGCTCTTACTTTGACAATCTTTACACTTCAGTTTAAACAGCATACCCATTTTATTTCTCAGAGGAGACGTTTAATTTTTTAATAAAAGAGGCAAAAAGGATTGGCTAATATATCTGCCATAGAGCTGTTCTGTAAAAGTGCTGTTTTATCCTGAACTAAGACATTCCAACTTGTTCCAATCTTTTGAATTTTTTACAGTGTCTTTCAGGAGACCTTCAAAGTGAAGCCAAGCATTTCCCTCACATGTTTCCCATAGAAGGTGTTCCTCTAAGGCACAGTCATTGTCATGAACAGCAGCTAAAATGTATCACTCATCACAGATTTAATTAAATCTTCAAGTTGGAAGCTACGTAGTGAGGTTTTTTTTTTATTCAAAATAACGAGAAAACACAAGCAGGCTTCATTTCTTGTTGTATCAATGCCAGTTTTCCATAATCCAACCTTCAGTTGACATCAGTGGACCAGAACCTTTCTTCAAAGGACTGCATATATTTTTATAACCTAGATGCACAAGATGACGATAGAGGATTACCTTGGGTCATTAAAAATCTTGGAACATTCTTTATTACAGATGGAAAAAACAGCTCTGTGGTTAGTTAGGACGTGTGTTTGTAGCTGACTTGAGCTGCCTTTTGTTGTCACAAGATATGAACTCCAACTCTAGGATCAGAAATACCTACTTTCTTTACGACCAATATTTAAAAGATTAGATGCATGACTCACACGTTCTGCAGTCATAATTTACAGTATAGTAGAGAGTCATATGCGAGCTTTAAAACTTCAGATATACTCACAAAAGGGAAAACTCTCCATACTCTTTCCTGAGAAAGATATATATATATATATATTTTAGGGTAAGGCTGATAAGACATTGCCTTCAGGAAATGTATTTTATTCTTCTGTGACCTTTACTTTGTTTTATAAGAAAAAAAAACCTCAGTGTTTTTAATCCACATATCCTTTTCCTCCAGAATAGGAATAAATAAATAATCAGTTACAAGGAACACTGGCATAGCCATAAGATGCCAATGTCAAAAGAAATTTAGCTTGATAATAAAGTTTTTAATCTGTTCCCCTTGAGCATAGATGCGCAATGAAAAATTTAAGAGAAAGACACAAAACTGGGCATGTAATGAAGAGTAGACCCCCTGTTTGGATGTTTGACAGCTGAAAATTCTCAAGTCTACCCCTGCCCTTTCCCTCTGGCCCCAACTCTAGACAAGCTAAGAGAGTCCAGGTGCACCACCATTGGCATTAGTGGGGACTTCAGGCCACGCCAGGCCACACCGCCTGTCTGGACACTGGTTCTTACCCCAGCACCACCTCCTAACCTAATAAAAACCACAAGCCAGTCTCCTTTCTCCACTGTCAGAAGCCATGTTTGGGCTGCCTTTGGGTCTTACCCTGCTCTGCCCAGAAAGCCTCATTAATGAGTAATCCCATGCCCTGGCTTTGATAAATGAACCAAATTTTTGGTGGGAAGCATTCATCTTCCTCATGCAGGGTGATCATGGTATGATCGAACCCATTAAATTATTAAAAATGATTATGTGACCTAGAGAAAAAAGTCACAGAAAATGTATTAAAATGTTGGTAGTGATTTTCTTTGAACAGTAGAACATGAGTGTTTTTTCATCATTTTCTTACATTTCTGCTAAGATACATATTTTTTCCCATTAAGTTTATTGGTTCATTTAAAGCATACCATACAGTTACATTTATCATTGGGATCGTGTATCTTTACGTGATGTCTTGGTTCTTATTTTTTCCCTATTCCCCTGCCTTCCCTTCACCCCTTTCACTTTCCCTAATTTTACAAAGGCTTTGTTTCCATTTCTTCCTTTTTTCACAGTTTTTCTTTCCCCTTATTTCCTTTCCCCTCCCCTTCCCACTTCCCCTTCAGCCATTTTCTTCCTTTTTCATACTATCAGTTATACCATTTGAACCTTGTTTACATTTTGAATTTCTCACACCAGAAAAACTATTCAGTATAAGCAAAAAGCAATGTAACATGCGTTAGAGTAAAAGCTGCTCTACATTAAGTAAGCAGAAAGGAAATGCTCAAACCATTTTAATTAATTTTTTTAAATTCATCTAATTCTGAATTATAAATAAAAAAGAAAAAAGACACAAAAATAAAGCCTTACATAATCTTTTTCTCTTCAAGAAAGAAAACAAAGTGAACCGTAAGTGCATGAAGTTAAGTTTTACTCTTTGAGAAAGTTTTAATCTAATCTTTGAAACTATTTGGATGAAAGTCAGGGTTGGAAAACATACTTCTGCTAAAAAAAAAAAAAAAAAAAAAAAAAAAAAAAAAAAAAAAAAAAAAAAAAAAAAAAAAA
>NW_022900947.1:19477404-19480067 GCF_012274545.1 Fukomys damarensis | reverse complement strand
AAAAAAAAAAAAAAAAAAAAAAAAGAAAGAAAAAGAAACAAGAAAAAAGAAAAGAAAATCCTTATACCTCAGATTTCAAAGGCTTAACTGAACTCATTCAGACCTAGAATCACTTTAAAATGTTCATCAAAAACGTATTAACAGCAGCACTGTGCATGCGGCCATCCCTCATTTTGCAGATTTTTACTCTAAGACAGCAGGCTCTGTTCTGCAAACTTCTTTTTAGGTAGACTGGGAAAGGGAAAGACTACTAGTGCCCTTTTCCATGTGGAAAAGGCTTTCTTTCCTCCACCTTAGAACTGACGGAACTGATGCACCAGGTTGCAAAACTAGAAAGTTGCAAAGCTAGTATTTATTACCTGGCCATCTGTCTTGACAGCCTACTTTGTGACCCAACCCTCCTTCCCTCTGGAGCACCCTAATTCAACCTGATTTAAAAGGACTGAACAAAAGCATGGTGGCTTCACTAGAGCAGTGGTCCTCAAACTTGAGTCTGCTCCAAAATCACATGGAGCATTTATTAACACAGATTGCTGACTCCATCGCCCAACATTCTGACTCAATAGTCTGAGACCGTGTCTCATGGTTATTTCTAACAGATTCCTAACAGATTCTAACAGGTTCTAAGAGATGCTGATCTGCCTCCCAGGGAACACCTAGAACCAGTTGATAAAAGCAAGGACCTTACCTCTGGGGTTTTTCAAGGCCTGGATGCTAAAGGCTTTAAGCGGTCATCTAATTTATTGGATGCTGGCTGCCAGAGGGCTTGCAAGGGCTTTGACCCCTACCTCTGTGGTCTGCGCATGCTGGGCTGTTTCTGCTTTGTCAGGGACTTCCCTCCAGAATTGCTTGGCTTCCTCCTGGGTCTCTTATTGACTAATTGCTACCCCTTAAACGAGGTTTCACTGGGCTAATTACTCACTTAGAGGCCAGGAAATGTCTTCTTATTTCAGTCCTGGAAAGCTTCCATTTAAGTAATACCCCTGAGGGAGGTGTTATGTGGCTGGGGGAAGTGAAGGAAAAACTCAGCCTACTTCCACTGGTCACAGGAGACCAGCTCCCTCTCCCTCAAGGCTGAACAGATTGCATTGTGGGTACTTGGCCATTTGCTGGCTGGTACAGTGATCTTGAAGAGGTTGTTGAACCACCTCAGCTGGGAAGTAAAACTTCTCTTCAGCTGTCCTTTGGGGAATAAAAAGAGGATGAATTATTTGATACTCTTAATAGAGAGAAGATACCTGTTCAGTCTGTGAGCTACATTAACTCTTTTAGGTCCCTGAATGGCTTTCCCTAAAGGGATGAAACTCAGGAAATTAAAGAGAGTGTCAAGAATCTGAGGGAAGGGGGGTTACTTTGGAGAGAAAACTGGTTATGCTTGGATGAACAATTTAGCAAATCATTTTACCACATGCTACATAAATAGGGCTTGGAAAATGTCAGAGAACAAATAGGGCTGAGTGAAAAATGTGGGATGATCCCCTTGGAGAAATGCAAATGTAAAGGTTTCCCTGCTTGGTCACTTTCATATTGAATACCTAAGGTCTCAGTTTTAAGGTCTCCTTCCTCTTCTTCCTTTGTGGAAAACATAAAGAAAGAGAATTTGTTTGCTCTGTGGTAGAGGTGAACTCTTGGTCCTGTGGAATTCTAATTGTTCCACCATCTTGGCAATGGCCCATGAAGGCTGTTGGGGGATTACTCAGCAATAGCAAGCCCCAAGGGCAGGGCTCACCCTGATGTTGTTTCGCCACCAAGTATCCACACACTGCAGTCAAGGGGATTTAGCAGAACTCTGGGCAACAGCTGAACCCAACATGGACCTGCCTTACATTGGGCAAATACCTTCCAACCTGCTGATGACAGTTGGGTCTTGCCAGTAGGGAAGACATATAAATTGTAAGCTGAAGTGAGAACACTGCATGTTAATTCCTGCCACATTACAGTTGTCAGACTACATCTTGCACACTGAGTGGAGACAGAGTGAAAAATAATCAAGTTCTGACATGCTGTGTCTCTTAGGCACTCATCTCCATGGTCCTTGTGCTCCTGGCTTAGGTTCCTTAATGACTTTGCAGTTTTGACTTAAGTCCAGAGGATGAAAGCAAATGCTGCAAGCGTTGCTGGAGGCCTGGACACAAAAAAGTGGGGAAAAGAAGGAGGATCCACCAGGGAAAGAAAAGGTAAACAGATGGTGAAGTAAAGGCAGCGAGAATGAAATACGCTATAGGCTTCAAAGAATTCTTAACCCTGAAGCTACATGCACCAACATGATCCTGCCTGGCTCATTTGGCTCTGAGAACCAGAGACCCATCCAGATCGATGGTCTACTTAGCCCAGCAACTAGTAAGAAGTACTGGGAGTCTGAGGCTGGAAGACTGAAAGTTCAAGCCCAGCGTGGACAGCTTAGCAATTTAGTGAGATCTTCTAAAACAATTCTTTCAACAAAAAGGGCTAGGGATATAGCTGCATGAAGGTCCTAGGTTTAGACTCCAGTACCACACACACACACACACACACACACACACACACCTGTTTTACTAAACAGAGCTTGGTCAGGCCCATATCTGGGGCCTGGCTGTCTGGATTATTATGTTCATTTAACCATGTACAAAAAAAGTCTATGAAAATGAAAAGATGAGTTTATTTACAATTTGGCCAAATTGGGA
>NW_022900947.1:19441730-19477212 GCF_012274545.1 Fukomys damarensis | reverse complement strand
TGAAGGTCCTGTTTAGACTCCAGTACCACACACACACACACACACACACACACACACCTGTTTTACTAAACAGAGCTTGGTCAGGCCCATATCTGGGGCCTGGCTGTCTGGATTATTATGTTCATTTAACCATGTACAAAAAAAGTCTATGAAAATGAAAAGATGAGTTTATTTACAATTTGGCCAAATTGGGATGGGTAGCCGGTCCACTTCCTTTCAAATGAACAGAAGCACTGCCAAATATAGAGAGCCAGGTAATATCCATATGCATATTTAGCTGGGCTTTGTCTCAGAGGGTGATAGTATTGAATCTTCCTTATCCTCAAGCCTGGGGTTAGCAGTTTACATACTCAGCAGAATGGAGCTTGGAGATAGTTTATCTTTTTTAAAAATTTTTAATTTGTAAGGTCCATTTTAATTGCTCAGCCACAGCAGGAGGGCATATAAGAGCTTGCAGAATCATCTCCCTTTCTCCTAGAACTATTTTTTTTATCACTTGTAGTTATCAAGCCAGGACGAGGCTTGCCTTGATTCTGTACTACTTGTTCTAACTGACACTGTGAAAGGAAGCCCAGGTAGTTTCACTCTACTCCAGAAACTCCTTGGACCAGTAGCATCTGCTGTCTGGGAACTTGTTAGCAATACGAAGTCTCAGCACCCTGCTATGTCTACTAAATCAGCACCTATAATTTGTGAAGCTCTCTGTGATTCCTAGGAAAAGGAAAGATGAAAATATAGCCTTGAACACTGGGAACTCAGCAACAGCAACAACAAATGCTATATGCTAATGCAGGAGGGAGGGGCACCTCCAGAAATTTACTCAATTTGTAGGGATTGTAGCCTGGGAGCCTACAGCAATTTATACAATGTATATAATTCCAAGGGATTCTAGTATGCTGTAATGTTTAAGAACCATTATCTAATGTAACTTCAGATTTTCCCCTAGAGCCTAGACCAATTCTTCTCAAATTTTTATATGCATGGAAATTGCCCAGGGATGTGGAGCAACTGAGATTTCAAATTTCAATGTGTGCCAAATGATGCCAGTGCTGCTGTCCCAGGACCAGATTTTGAGAAGCAAGACTTTAAGACACATGGGAGAGAGTATGTGAAGGAAAGACAGTAAATAGGAAAAGTCCAACTGTGCTGTACCTGGACTCAGGTGTCAACTGAGTGGGACAAAGACCTCAGATTCAGTTGAGAAGATCTGGATTTTAGTTCTCCACTTATCAGCTGTGGAACCTTGACAAATTATATAAATTTTTATTATCAGTTTTTGTAATTAAAATTAGGATCAAAAACCTACTATAGCTATGTAGAGATATAAAGTAACCAGCAGTCTCAGTGTTTCCTGTCACAGAAAACCAAAATAAGGAAACAGAACAAATTCTAAAAGCTGTAACTTAAGAAAACTCTCCTGAAATTTGAAAAAAAAGGATTTGAAATTATATATTGAATGAACACACCATGGATTTTGGAATATGAACACAAAAAAATACTAAGACATATTCTTGATTATAAAACAAAGAAAAAATTCCTTAGGAACTCTAGGCAAAAACAGCAAATGATTTCTAAGGGGCAGAGAACCAGATTGTCTAGTTCTAAACCAGAAGAAAACAGAGTAACAAGTCTAAAATACTCTAGGAAAAACATTTTTTTTCTTTGCAGAACCAGGGATTGAACTCAGGACCTCAGGCAGGCACAGTACCACTGAACTAAATGCCCAGCATGATGAGAATTTTATGTCCAGCTATCACCCAACACCTAGAGAAGTTCCTCCAAAGAGGTGTTGGAGACCTTAACTCACCCTCATCCATACAGTAGGATTTTGACTCATCATGGAAAAGAATTAGACTTGTCAATGAGAGGCATAGACAGATTTATTAGGCAGAGGTAAGAAGTGCACAGAGAAAATAGAGTGTGGTCATTCAAGAGAGGGAAGTGTTATGGTCTGACTGGGTTGTATTTATGTGTTTTGGGGGGATGTCCTCAAGGTGGATGATCTAGGATGTGTATTCCTAGCATCTGTGGGGTTAGTGGGCTAGGTTAGAATGTAAACTATTTGCATGTTTTGAAATTTAGAGATTTTTATTCAATTAACAGTGCTATTTCCTAGAGATTAGACTCTATAGAATTTGTGAATCTATAACAGGGAAGGAGATTGAGCAGTTCTGCAATTTGCAAGTGAAAGGTTAGGGCCAGTATACAAGTTTATTATATCTTTTAAGACTTAGGAATTTTGCAGTAAGTTTCCTGCAAGGCAAAAAGGCAAAAATAAAGGAAAAGAAAAGATCTTGTGCAACTTTGTGTCCCATGTCCTGAAGCTCCCAAAGCTGCAGTTTTCTTAAAAGTACAATTTTAAAATTATGATTTCACTCATCTCCTTTCCACCTATCTTCACTTCTTCTTCCTACTGCATGAGTAAACTTTCAAATAAACAAAAAGGATCATTGTTTTTCTTTTGAGGCATTTGGAAGAATCTATGAGGAAAACAAACTTCAGACAACCAAAATGACTAGCAATGACGGGGGAGATTAGGGCACAGCTAGCTGGCTGGGCAAGTGGGTGTGACCTGTCAATCACAAAGATACAGCACACATGTGCATAAAAAGTTTAAAAACCCTGCACTTAGGGGGCCAGGGATTTAGCTCGGTGGTGCCATGCCTGCCTCACAAGGGCAAGGTCCCGAGTTTGATCCTTGGTACAAAGAAAAAAAAACAAAAACAAAAACAAAAACCCCAAACCAAACCAAACCAAAACAAAAACCCCTGCACTTGGGACTGCTCAGAAAGTTCTATCATCATTTCTTCTGGGACAAAATCTAGCAGGTTTTTGATAGGACAGCCTATATCTGATGTCAGAATGGGAGCTATAAAAGACAGCAGCCAATAACCTTGTGGCCACTGTGCTTTCTCACTTCTGTGGCCCATTCTCACTCTGCAGAGGACACTTATTTTCTTCCTTTTAATACATGTAAAACCTTACTATCCTTTACACATGTCTTGACCAATTCTTTGTTCAAGAATCTGGAAAGAATCTCTAAAAGGAGTCCATAGCTCCTCAGAACCTCTGGTAACAACAAGACACTGAAAAAGTACTAATGATCAATACTAATCACAGTTACTTGCAGAACTAAGACTAAATCATAGTTATATGTGAGAGGGAGTGTTTTAATAATATGCTCTCACAATGTAGACATTGTGCAACTACAAACAATGGTGCTAGAATGGCGGGAAATATGGCAGTGATATTTAAGCACTTGTGTATTGAGGTGATAGTCTTACAGTCTTGAGACTGTTTTATCTGAGTTGTTGGATAAAGCAAATGAAAGATTGTAGATACTTTGTCCCATTACCTCTTATATCCTTGAGGATCATAATCACTAGTGTGGAAAAAGAAAAAAAATGAACTTAAACAAAAGTACTAGGTTTGTATTTAAATTGGAAGTTACCTTTGAACACCTGAAAAGACCTTGATTAGTCACTTTTCTGTCACTGGGACAAATTACTTGACACACACAACACAAACAAGGAGATATTTACTTTGGCTCACAGTTTCAGAGGGTTCAGCTCCTGATTAGCTGGCTTCAAGGAAGAAACAGCATGGCAGAAGGGGCTGGTGGAGGAAAACTGCTTAACCCATGTCATCCAGGAAGCAGAGAGAAAATGAAAGAACCAGAGTAAGAGATAGGGGTGATAGATAAGAATATAGCTGTTATGGTTTAGACCTAAAATGTCCTCTTAAATTGTCATGTGTCTGAAAAGTAATTGGATCATGGATCATTGTATTCTTCAGTTGATGAATTTAGGAGTTGAATGTGCTGTTAGGAGGTAGGCCCTATTTGGAGGTGGATAACTAAGGTTGTGACTTAGAAGGATTTATTCTTGTCCTTGGCTCCTCCTTTTCCTCTTTGTTTCCTAGGTGCTGTAGTCATAGCTCCTTTTCCTCTGCAATGACCCTCTGGTACCCTGTTTCTGCCTTGGACTCAGCTAACCATAGACCAAATCCATGAGCCAAAATGAACCTCTCCTCCTTTAAACTGTGGGTGTCTGGAATTTTGTTCCAGAGAAAATGACTAAGGCAGATTTTCACCCATGAGAAGTGGGATTATTGCTGTAATGATACCTGACCATGTGGCTCAGAAGCCTTCGGAAATGGTTTGTAGGAGGAGTTTAGGAAAGTTTAGAGATGTTGTAAGCCTTAGAAAGCTGTAAGTTGAGCTTAATGGGAGTTTCTGGTCAGAGCTAAGAAGACCAGAATGCTAATAGAAATGCAGACAGTAAAGGCCAGGCTCAAGTGTTTTCAGTTGGAAACAAGGACTCCATTAGAAGTTGGACTAAAGGCCATGTTTTTTAAACCCTGGCAGAAAATTTATCATTTTGTCCATGTCCTGAGGCTTTAGAGAAGACCAGGATTAAGGGTGGTGGACTAATTCATCTGGTGGAGGAATTTCAAAGCAGCTTAGTGTTCACACTGTAGCAGGAGTACTGCTGGCTGCTTTCAGCCAGATCTACAGTGAAAATCAGGAGGAAAAAAATAGATGTAAAGAGCTTGCAGTTTCATCAGAGAGGAAATTCTTTCAAAATTGGGTCCATGGAGAGCATAATAAGGAGCTAAATAGTTTGCATGAGAATAACAGCAAAGATGGCTTAAAGTCATCTCAGAAGTCAATAAAATCCCACCCTTTACAGGATCAAGGGTGCACAACTATAAAGCTTTAATTTGTAAGGAGAGTCCCCCATCCCCACCCCAGGATGCCCAGGGATTTTGTTCCCTAGGATTTATTTTACAGTACTCAGCCATCCAGGCACTCAGAAGCTGCTGCAGCCATAATTTAAAATGGTATTTAAGACCTTGGTGTCTTTGATGTGGTGATGGTTTTTTAGGTATGTGGAATACAAGAGTTGTAGAATCAGGGAGACCTTCACCAGATTTCAAAGGAAGGGCTGGGAAGCCAGGCAATATGCCGCTGAGAGTGCTTGAAGCTTTGAGAATGAAGGCAAAAGTGCACTGTAGACCCATCTCCTATTGGAGATGCCAGAAATGTGAAATGTCTGCTGAGGACAGCTGCAGGGAGTAAGCAGAGCCAGCCCAAGAGGCATGGCATGTGAGCTGCAACTAGAGATGTCATAGGGGTGGGCCTAATCAAACCTTTGGTGTTCACATCTCACTACAGCCTTCCCCAAGAGGTAAGGAACTTATGTTTGGCCTGCTGGGTTTTGGTCTTGCTTTGATTTAATTCCTTTCTATTCTCCTATCCCTTTTGGAATGGGAATGTTTACCTTGTGTCTTGTAAGTTAATGTATTTAATTTTCTTTTTGATTTTCATAGGGCTCACCATTAAGATTCTGCCCTGAGTCTCAGAGGAGACTTGGGACTTCAACTTTTTAGCAATGCTGGAACTGTTAAGACTTTAACAACTCTTAGAGGTGGACTATATGCATTCTGTTTTTGTTTTTGTTTTTGGTACTGGGGATTGAACTTGGGTCCTTGTGCTTGCCAGGCAGGCAGCAGAACCACTGAGCTAAATCCCCAGCCCACTACATGCATTCTGCATGAGATAGACGTGAGCCTTTTGGGAGACAGCAGCAGAATGTGTTAAGGTTTACATCTAAAATATCTCTCAAAGACTGGAAGGTGGTTAAATCATAGGGATGCTATACTCATCAGTGGATTCATCCACTTTCTTCTGCCATGCCCTTCCACCATGCATTTATGCCTTGTAGCCAATCAACTTTGGATCGAATCTGCTGAAAATTGTGAGCCAAATAAGCACCTCCTTTAAATTGTGGGTGTCAGTCCCAAGACAGGAAAATGACTAATATAACACCCTTCAAGGTCATGGCCCCAGTGACTTATCTCCTTCAATTAGGCCCTATCTTCTAATAGCACTTTCAGCCATGAATGCGTCAACGGATGAATCCACTGATGAGCATAACACCTCCCAATCCAGTCACCTTCTAAAAGCCCCATTTTTGAGTACATGAGTCTTTTGAGAAACACTTAAGATCTAAACCATAAGAGACCGGTAACAATAAGCAAACTAATAGTAATGCATATAACTCTACAACTAGACTGTTGCCTTTAAATACTCTTTTCCATTTTAAAAAAATCAATTTTGGGATAGAAAATGTACTAGCTGAATTTGAGACATGTCAACATACTAGACAAGGAAGACTTCAGTGATGACCAGAGTCACGTCAAAAAAACTAAGTAGCCTCCTTAAAATGGCTATCACTGACCAAAGATAGGTAACTTGAGCTTCAATAGAACAAAAACTAGAATGGATTGAAATCCATGAAATTTGTTTAAATCCATAGATTCACCACAATGTTTTTTTAAAAAAATCACCATTTAAAATAAGGAATGGACCAAGACCTGTCATGTAAAGGTACAAGATCCCAATAATGAATGTAATTGTACTGTATACTCAATAAATAAATAAATAAATAAATAAATAAACTCAATTAAAAAAAAGAATAAAATAAAATAAGGAATGGGCCAGGGATTTAGCTCAGTGGTGGTGTTGCCTGCCTCTCAAGTGCAAGGTTCTGAGTTCGATCCCTGGTACCAAAAAAATTAATAAATTTTAAAAAATAGGAACTTACTCATTAGCACAATAACCAATAAACAAATGGAAAGAAGCACGCATATCTTAGCTTTCCTACATGTACTCATCTGTTATGGCTTATATCTACCTGCCTGCCTCCCCAAACCTTCATGCACTCATAGGTGGGGCTTTTGGGAGGTGACTGGATCACAGATGTGTGATAACACATTAGTCCCGTGATGTGTTTATAGCTGCATGTGATGTTGGGAGATGCTGCCTGGTGGGAAGAGATGGGTCATTGTGGGTGTGGCCTGGAAGCACAAGGCACTAAGTTTTATTCCAGAAAACTTGGAATAGAAGGGGACTTCCTTAACTTGATCAAAGATGTCTAAAAATCAGCTACTCATGCTGTAATTTTTTATTAGTTTGTATTGTTAAAAAGGGGATTTTGTTTTGGTATATCTGTACATGCATATAATATACTTTATTTTTATCCACATCATTACCTTCCTCTTTTCTCCCCTTCCCAAGTCCCTTTCTCTTTTCTAACAGTCTCTCTTCTATTTTTCTGTTATCTCTTTTTTTCTCCAGTTTTTTTTAGAATTCACATATGACAGAAAACCTATGATGATATTTGTCCAACTTCATTTAATGAGATGGTCTTTAGTTTCACCTATTTTCCTGCAAATGATAGGGCTGCCTTCTCCTTTATGGCAGAAAAATATTCTCATTGTATACATATATCACACTTTCTCTATCCAACCATCTATTGATGGGCACCTAGGCTGTTTCCATAGTTTAGCTATTGAAAATTATGCCACAATAAATGTGTTATGCAGGTATCCGTATAGTATAATGAATATCTGTAGGGAATATATTGAAGAGTGGTATAACTGGATCAAATGGTATCTTTTTAGCTTTCTGAGGAACTTCCGCACTGATTTCTGTAGCGACCTTCTTAGTCCATCTTCCCACCAGCAGCGTAGAAGGACTCCGCCCCACCCCATCCTTACTAGGACTTTTTTTTGCACCCTTGATAATAGCCATTTTGATTTCAATGAGGTTGAATCTCAATCTAGTTTTGATTTGCTTTTTCCTGATGGCTAAAGATAAAGATATTGAGCATTTTTTTTCATATACTTATTGGCCATTTGTACTTCTTTGGAGAAGTATCTGTTAAATTTAGTTAGTGACTGCACGTGTATGTATTTTTTTCAGTTCTTATAAATTCTAGATACTAATCCTCTGTCAGAAGAAAAGCTGGCAGAGATTTTCTCCATTCTCTAGTCTGTCTCTTCATTCTATTCACTGTTTACTTTGCTGTGCAGAGGCTTTTAAATTTGATGTAGTTTGACTCATTGATTCTTGCTATCTGTCCTGTGCTGCTGAAGGCCTATTTGGAAAGACCCAAAGGCTCCTGCAGAGTTATGGAGCTGGGGATCAGGAAGACAAAGAAGAGAAAACGTCTGGGCACTGAGCTAGAGTGGAGAAAAATGTCTTCAGTCTCTCCCTTCCTCAACCAGGCGGAGAAGTCCTGGAGGCACCAAGGCCTCTGCATGAGGCCTCCAAATGTGGGTGTCTAGAATAGAAGAATGAAATTAATGACTGACTTCCTTTCGTGACCACAGTGGCCTGGCTGCGCAATGAGTCTGGCATGGGAAGGGAAGCCTGCTCCCTTGAGAGCCATCGCGGTGCCTGTGGTTGGCCAGAAAAATCACACACTCCTCAATATAGAGACGCAGAGAACACAGAATAGCCAGAACCAGAGCCACACTGAAGCCGGTGGGCTGATACCGATTTCCAGACAGGAAGCTGTTCCTGTGTCCCTCTGGTTACATATTCTCTGTCGTTTCTCACACTGGCGATTTTTGTCTTTTATCCTGATCAGTCTGTAGAGCATTTTAACAATTATATTGATCTAGCCAAAGAACTAAAAGCAGTGCAACAAAAATTTTGCCTTTTTTCTGTTTTTCTATTCCATCAGTTTTTGTTCTGATCATATTTCCTTTGTTCTATTTACTTGGTTTAATTTGCTCTTAGCTTTTCCTAGTATTTTTAAAAATGTGGTCAGAACATTTAATGTGAAATCTGCCATCTTAATTTTAGGCTACTATTCAATATTAATAATAAGCACAATGTTGTATAGTAGATCTTCAGAACTTATCTTTCATAATTAAAAATTTATACCTATTGTATAGATGTTCTTCATTTCAGTCTCCTCACTACCCCTGATGATCACTATTCTGTTTCTGACTTCGACTATTTTAGATACCTCATGTAAGCGGAATCATGCAGTATTTGTTCTTGTTACTGGCTTATTTCACTCAGTATAATGTCCTCAAGATTTATCCATGTTGCCATGCAATGCAGGATTTCAGTATTTTTCATGGTTGAGTAATATTCTGTTATAGGTTTACATCATACTTCATTCACCAGTGGGCATCTAGGTTGTTTCTGTACTCTTACAAATATATTTGTATTCTTATAAATGGTCTTGAGCTCCATTCTATGATGGGGCTAAGTTACTTGGAAGCCATGTAATCCTCTTGAGTTTTGCTTTTTACATTTTGCAAGGAGAGACCAGAACAGCAATTAGTCTAGGATTAATGGTCTCCACTACAGAGGCATACTCTTCTGGGTATTCTACTTAATGGCACATGAATTATGAGGTTTTTCATTCTGGCTAGTGAGAACAGATGCCATATGTGGCCCTACGTGAGTTCAAGGAATTGCTCTCTCTAATCTTTTGAGTGGTTCTCTTTTGGCTTTGGATGGTTCCTTGCTGCGCTGCTTCTTAGGAAAGCTCCCCGCTGAATATATATACCAGTAATTGCACAATCTTTTGCACATTCTTGGTTTCTTTCTCTGTGCATTCTCTCCATTCATACTTTCTTTCAAACTCTTGCTGCCTTGGCCTCCTTGAACTCACAGTCCCATCTCCTCAACTCAGGGAGATCGTCAGGCTCTTCCTGAATTCCTTCCTCTTGCTTTGCATAATGGAGGCTCTGTGTAGGCAGTAAATTGGAGCAATTGTGCTCTTAGAGCTTGATTTCCTATGTCTTGAGAACTGTTGTTTTATAGTCTGGATTTGCAGTTGTTCCCCCTGAAGGGGAATGTGATTTTGGTTACTCCTTTATCTCAGTTTCATGGGTTACTATAACAAAATAGCATAAATTGGGTGACTTGTGCACAGTTCACAGCTGTGGAGGCTGGGAAGTCCAATCAAGGTGCTGGCAAGGTGAGATTCATTCTGAGGCCTTTTCTCTTGCTGGTGATCTCATTGTGTTCATCTGACTTCTTTGTGAACACTTGTAGTGAGGGCATTAGTCTCCTTCTTTTCTAATAAGGGTTACTAACTTCATCACAGGAACTCAGCTTTTGAGTTTTTAAAAACCTAATTACCCCTCAAAGTCCCTACCTTCTAATATGGGGTCTTCAACATGACTTTTAGCCTACAGTTCACAATCCATCTTGAAAAGATATAGAAATCTCTCCAAATTGTGTGTGGGCTGTTTTTTTGTTTTGCTTTTTGCCATGTT
This sequence comes from Fukomys damarensis, assembly GCF_012274545.1. Lineage (NCBI taxonomy): Eukaryota > Metazoa > Chordata > Mammalia > Rodentia > Bathyergidae > Fukomys > Fukomys damarensis. The sequence goes on along the minus strand of NW_022900947.1, from coordinate 19,467,123 downwards.
GCCCATGCTGTGCTTGAACTAGTGATTCTCTTGCTTCAGCCTCTCAGAATGCTGGGATTACAGGTGTGAATCATTATTCCCAGCTCCAAACTATGTTTTGAGGAAGACTAAATATACATTTACTGGTATATACAATGTTAAGGAACTCAGGGTTAGTTAGGAGTTAATCAGCGAGTTTTACGGCAGGAGTCCTCAAAGTCTGTAATGGACTAGTGTGCATTGTAGATTTCCATGAGGAAACTACAATGTGGAACATTTCCCAAATTTACCAACCATAAACTCTAGAGTGACAGGGCACTTTTGATGGGTTTACTGTTCTGAGCTTATTATTATTATCATCATATCTTTACATGTCTATTATGTTAGTTTTTCATCACTGGCACCAAGTACTCAACACACACAACTTGGAGGAGGATTTATATTTGCTCACGTTTCAGAGGGTTCTGTCCATAATAATTGGCTCCAAGGCAAAAGCATCATGGAAGGGCATGGTGGAGCAAAGGTGCTCACTTCATGGTAGCCAGGAAACAGAGCAAGGAGACGGTACCAGAGAAGAAGAGGTCAGGAACCAGACAGAGTATTGAAGATCACACCTCCATGACCCACCTGGGCATGCTGGGAAGTGTGCTTTACTAATCTAGGCAGCTCCGAAGTCAATCAAGTTGATAGGTTTAAGTATCAAAGTTGTATATTAGTTACGTCTTCCTTGATGATAAGACTGTTTCTCTTCTTCTGGGTACTACCCAGTGCTAAATGTTTTATATGCCTTACTCATTTAATCTTTAGAGTAAACTACTCTATTTGACATTTTTCGGAAGGAAGAAATGAACTCTTATAAAGGATAGGGCACAGACTAGCAATGGTAGTAATGGGATTCAAATCCATTTCTGGTAGAGTGTAAACAAAAAGTATGGGAAGATTGTGAAAATATTTGCTGTAAATAGTAGTGACTATTTTGTTGGTCTCCAGTCCAGAAATTGCTAATATGCATGCTTCTCTACAAAGCACAGGTATAGGACTTCTCTTTCCTTTCAACTATCTCCTGTCACACAGAAGAGGTGCCTGGTGGTTCCCTAGAAGAGACATGAAGGTAAAGCTGGGGGGTCCTCACACAATGCTAGAAATTTACATTGGTAGGAGGGGTCTGGAATGTCAAGAAGTGTGTCATTCCTGCTGTCTGGCCTGGGCTGTTGACCTTGTCCTAAGGCTAAAGTGCTGGGTTAATTTTCTTTCCAGGAGAGTTCCTTGTCCCTTATACAAGTGTTGTTATCCCATCCCTCCTAATTTCTATACTTGAACATCCGCCTGGTGTTGTCCAGAGCTTTGATGAGTTGGGGACCACTCTTAGGGTGAGTCTTGTCAGCTGTCTTCAAACCCAAATCTCCTTTCTTTCCATACATGTTTTCAATTCTTTCCATTTTTTAGGCTCTCATACATGAAATATTTACTCTTTCATCTACTCACCTCCTATGCTAGGGGAAGAAGCCATCAACATACACACAAACAGTATGCCTCTCGATCTCCAGTCCTTCCTTTTCTCCCTTCTTGCGTACATGGGTCAGTCTATCACTCAAGTCTTTGGTAGAAATCTGTGTTAAGGGTGTCCACTAAGTTGTATATCAGACATGATTTATGCTTTCTATTCCAAGAAAAGTTTGCAGCGATTCCATTTATAAAAGAGGGATCCTTCTTTCTGAATAATTAATTTCTCACCATGCCATAAGCATGCGAAAACAATGAGAAGGGAGAAGACAAAGGGGAAGAACTACATTCACTAGATAGGAAAAAAATAGCCAAGTTACCAAACTGGCAGCACACAGCTTGAGAGACAACCATAGCTCTTGTTGTATAAAGAGGTGGCGGACTAAAATTAGACCATACCCGGGTTTCTGAGGGAGCAGCTGCCCCACCAAAGAGAGAAATGATCTGAGCCACAGCAGCCGAGCTGATGCTCACTCACTGCTGATGGAATTGGCCAGTCTCCACATTCCTGTTTATTCCATTCTTCATCGGATTCCAAGTTCACTAGATATCAACTACCCAACTTTTTTCCCTTTAACTTGACCAAATTCTTTGCCCCTAACCCACACCTTTGCATTCCTATCCTAGTAAACCATTCTCCTCTACCTCTTGGAAATCTCAAAGTGATATCACTTTTCAGTGTCTTCTCTTGAGGTTCACCTTGTGCTTAACTAAAAGCAGGCCATATCCTGGGACACAGTTTCTTGACAGCCAGCCCCTTTAAGTGGATGTTTTATCTCTGTTATCCATAGTGCTTCAGCATCAGCATCACTCCATGCCATTTTTAGAGCGTTGTTCCCCTTCCTTCTATCAAGCCCTTCTGCTCTGTGAAGGCTCACACCATCTGCTTATGCCACTCTGCCCCCTCCATACTGCTGTCACCTACCAGCAGTCTCTGGGTCTTTCTTCCGCATTCCCAGGAAAGCTAGCTTAGCTCTCTCCCCTCTCCTTTGGCCCTTCCTGGTGACTTCAATGTGATGTTGATGATTCATCTCATATCACGGACTCTTGTTGTTTTGACTTTCTCATTTTCAGTGAGGTTCTCTTCTACTTTACTTCAGCTATTTATCACGTCATATATCTTGGCATCAACAAAGATGACACCATCCCCAAAATTTCTAATGAAAAAGTTTCTATAAATACTAACCTTCCAGGTTGCTTGCCTTCAGAAGTACCATTCTTTCAAAAGTAATTTTACTTTTTTTGTGACCTTCAGTCCATCCCTCTTTATCTACATCCATCACCAACTCCTCCCCCTTTCATATATTCTATTACCTATCCTTTACAAGTAGTTTCTTTCTTGAAACCCTCAGCTTCCTTGTCTTGTTGGCTGAGAGATGGAGTCCAATAGACAGCACCCTTTATGCTGCCCAAGTTCTGCAGTGCTTGGGGTAGAAAATTAAAACCTAGCCTGATGAAGAAGACATCACGTTTCTTCCTGATAGAGTTAATTCCAGGTATGTGACTTAGTTTTACAGCATAGAGCAGCTTTTCAAAACCAATTCCCAGACTTGGGCACTAAACACCTATTGCCAATGTCTGTCCTCCCCCTTGATCCTATACTGTGGGACCCAGACTTTATAAATCTTGGTGAACAGAGTAGTGCAGAACATATGTTCGCTGTGGGCAGCTGCATTTTGAGAAAAAACTGAGAGATGGAGGTAGGCTTTACATGCTCGTGCCATTATCCCAAACCATCTGTATTCTAGTTCATCTCTCTCCAAGGGTGGAGGGGTGAGAGCCAGCTGGAGGCCATGAGAATTACACCAGTGAAAGAGAAAGGAAACATTACGACTTGGTGATAGCACCCCCCCCCGCCCACCTTTCTCTTCCTCTACTGCACTTACCCCACTTCCTGTGGTCTTTTCTCTCTCAGCACAGAGGAGTGGAAGGTATTCTTCAAAATACTTTTAAACATTTTATGTGGATTGATCTTTATAAAATCCAAAGAGAAACTAGACAGCCAGAATCCCTCATTTTATAAGGAATTAAGCAATATGAACTAGTTATTCCCACATGCTATCATTAAAATGGTAAACTTACCTGAGAGGGCGTAGATTAACTTGCACTTGTTGGTCTGACAAGTTTCCATACACTCGGGGGCTTAAAACAATAGTTTTACTTTTTTATAGCTCTGGAGCTCAGTAGTCCTAAAGGTAAGGTGTCAGTAGGGGCCTTTGCCTTTTCTGGCTTCTGGAGGCTGCCTGTGTTCCTCAGGTCATAATTCCCCCCACCTACCATTTTCAAAGCCAGCACCACAGCACCTTCAGACCCATCTCTCTTGCACATCCACTCCTTCTCCTTTTCATTTATACGGAAGCTTGTCATTACATTGGGCCTATCTGATAATCTAGGATAATATCCCCATCTTAAAATCATAACAACATTGTCTAGTCCCTTGTGCTATATGAGGTAACATTCACAGTTTCAGAGATTAGGACATAAATATCTCTGGGAGGACCATCTTTTTTCTCTAGCACAGGAAAGACAGCACCATAACTTCTAGAAAAATGTGCTAGAATTCTGCTTACTGAAGGAATATTGTTTCTTACTACATTTATTACTGAAAAAGCAATCACACAAATATATATACGCACTGAATACTCAGCATAGTACCCTCCTCAGAGTAAGCATTTAATGTTTGAATAAATATATGGATATTACCTATCAAAAAGTTTAAGGATAAAGAATAGTTAAGTAATAAAAAATTTTAAATTAACATGACAAAGACATTAATAATACATGAGATCAATGCTTAAAACAATGATTTTTAGGAAGTCATGGATGATCTCAACAACATTAAAGTTCCCCGGGCCATCTCCCTCCATGTTAATATCTCTCCTCACCCTTCTTCTGAAGCTATCAGTTTTACTCCTTCTACTACTGTATACCCAAATTGGCAACAATATTACATTAATAAAGTGTTATAAATTATTTGATATTTTTAGTTAAAGAAACACATTTTATTTAAAAGTAGATGAGTGGCAACACTTCTGTTGCAGGTTCTAGTCAGTAAGAAAAGAGAAATAAATGAAAGCCATACAGATTTGAAAGCAAAAAGCAAAATTGTCTTTATTTATAGATGATATATTATATATGTAGGATATCCTAGAGGAGCTACAAAAAAGGATAGCAGTAGTAAATTTAGCAAGGTGTCAGGGTACAAGGTCAATATAAAAACTTCATTTGTATTTCTGTATTTTAACAACAAACCATTGGAAATTGAAATTAAAATACCATTTACAATAGTATCAAAATGTGGAATTATGGATAATTTTAACAAAAACTATGTGCAAGAACTGTACACTGGAAAGTATAAAATATTGCTGGGTGAAATTAAAGAAGGTCTATATAAATGGAAAGATATGCGATGCTCATGGACTGGAAGACTCCGTACTGCTGTGACAGCTATTGCTTTCAGTCTGATTTATATTTCTAATCCCCCCCCTCAATAAAAAATCCCAATAGCCTTTTATCTTTTGGTGCAAACTGACAAGCTGATTTTAAAAGTTACTTAGAAATCCAAACAAGCTAGAATAGCGAAAACAACTTCCTATAAAGCTACAAAAATCAAGACAGTTTAATGCAGTAAGGACAAACATAAAACTCTACAGCAGAATACAAAGGTGCTGATCTAAAAGTCAGAGGATACGATACTTACTGCAGGAAATGATGTGCACCCAAATGCAAAAACAGGATGCTCAGCTCTTCACTTGCACCATACAAGAAAATTAACTTTAAAACAATAGATGATAGACCTAACTGTATAAGTTTAATCCATAAAGTTTCCAGAAATGAGGAAAAAACCTTTGTAACCCTGAATTATGCAAAGATTTCATAAGTAGCACATAAAAATATAAACTATGAAAGAAAAACTGAATAAATTGGAATTCAACAAAATTAACACTTCTGTTCTTTAAAAGATAGTTAATAAAATTAAGAGGCAATCATAGGCTGGAAGATAATTTTGGGAACCATGTATCTTACCCAGAATAAATAATTCTTACCACTTAATAAGATAATTGATTAAAATGGGCAGAAGATTTGAATGGATAATTTACAAAAGAATAATGTATTTAAAAAGGCAAATAAGCATAAAAGATGTTTGACATTATTAATAATTAGGAAAATACAAATTATATCTACCTATGAGAATTATTAACATGATAACACTACGTGTTGGTAAGGATTTGGAATAAATGGGATGTATATATTGCTGGTGGGAATGTAAAATGGTTGAACCACTCTGGAAAAGAATGTGGAAACTTCTTAAAAACTTAAAAACATAGCTACACGGGACCTAAAAATTGTACTCCTAGTTATTTGGCCCAGAGAAATGAAGGCATATGTCCATATTAAGGCTTGTATTCAGCAATAAAAAGGAATGAACTACTAATCACACAACATGGCTGAATCTCAAAACATTACTTCAAGTGAGTACATATGTTGAGTCTCTGGAAATGGGAAATCTAATCTTTAGGGCGAGAAGCAGATCAGTGGTTTAGAGTGAGTATGCGTCTGGGGGACTGAAGGGGGTAAAGGGAACTAACTGCTGGGTGACATAATGGTCTAGGCCTTGATTGTGGTGGTGGTCACAGGTATATATGTACATTTGTCAAACCCTATGTAACTGTATACTTAGAATGAATTTTATTTTACAGAAAAATTTATATAATTTTATTGTCCATAAATTACATCAGAATAGAGATGACTTAAAAAATTCAGTAAAGCATTTGCATTTTTTTCTCTCAAAGTATTCTTTCTCCTTTGGACTTCTATCTGTAATTTCTCAAATTAACACATTGGGCAAAATAGTTGTGTGACACTGGAAAGGGAAGCTATTACTCAGAACAAGTAAGCTCCTTCATCAAGTAAGTTCCTAAATGAATGAATTAGATGATATGGCTTCACTGGTTCATTCAGTAATTATCAAGTCTAGTACGGGGCAAGCAGTATGCAGGTCCTGGACATATATAGCTGGAAAAGAAACTATTTTTGCCCTCAAAGAGTCACATTCCATTGGAAATGAAAAACTAACATATGACTCTGATACAACATATGTATATTAGGGTTTGAGGAGGATTCACAAGAGGAGTAGCTTCCCTGATAATAAAACCTGAGTTGGGTTTTGAGGTCCAGATTAGGGTTAAAGAGAGAAGAGAAAGCATCCTAAGCAGAGGGAGAGGAATGGGCAAAGGGCCAAAGGCAAGAGATATCCCTGTATTAGGTACTTCAGGTAGCTTAGGTCTAGAAGTTAAAAAAATACTCTAGTTGAGTAGTATGCAGATGGGGCACAGGATCTAGTGATACCCATTCAGTGTGGGTCCCTACATAGAGTCACCACCATTACTTAGGATCCTTTCTGTTGCAAAGAAAATCTTTGGGGTCATGTAACAAAATAGCCTAGGGGAAGCCCGATGTTGGGGTGATTTGAGAGTCAACAAGGACAAAGACTGGCTTTTCACTCTGTCCATTCTCAGGCTGCAGATGCTCAGATGCTATTCCTTTTTCATACTCCACTTCCCTGAAAGATTAAAGCAGTCTTGTAATCAAGTTTTGTTAGCTTTCAATGGCTGTAGAGTTTGCACTGATCCTGAAGCAATGCCCGTGGCCAGAGGGATGGTACGTGGTGACTGCTTGGCCAGGCCAGAGATCTTAGGGGTGGAAGTCCACCTCACCCGAACTGCATGGGGAAGGAGCAGAACTGCAAAGAAAATTTAGAGCCTTTGTGGAAGAAGAGAGAGTAGAAATGGAGGGGAATTATGTTGTAAGAAAAACAAACCCTAACAACACTGCAACAGTCAGGGGATACAAACACATATGGAAAAGTTTTTCTTGCATCTTCCATACACAGGATGAGTCAGTGAAAACTGCCTGGAGGAAACAGTGGCAATCAGAACACGCATACAAAAAACTATGACTCATTATAAGCACTGTATGAGTGGAAGATAGAAGGGAATTTACAAGCTCTGGTGTCTCTTCACAAAGAGATTTTTTGAGTGGGATCTTGCAAAATGGAGAAAATCTTTCGGGCAAAGATGAAATGAATAGCTATAGCTGGTTGAAGATCACCATGCATATCTGTTAAGGCTGAACAATGAGTCAGTGTGGGAGCATAGAAATGGAAAGACCAAACTGTGAAAAACTATTCCTGCTATACTACAGGGCCAGGATTTTATTCTCGAAGGAATGAGGAAGCTGCTGAATGTGTTAATAAGCAGAAAAGTAGACCAAATCAAACCTGCACTTACAGAAGTAGAGAAAACTTCTTGAAATAATAAGGAAGAAATTAAGTATAGGGGATGAAGCTAATTTACAAAGTAGAAGGCTGAGGGAGGGCAGGCCTAATGATCTCTATTTCCCCTAAAATACAGGAGAGCATATGCTGAGTGTGAGGTGATGCTATGCAGTTAAGACAAAACAGAAATTTCAATTAGTTACACACTGTACTACCAAAACATTTTGGTCAAAAAGATTACTAAATGCACTTCCAAATATAAGGCCATAACATATTATCTTAGTGAGTGAACTGGAACCCAGGAGGGTCAAACACATTGCCTAGTAGGCTATTTACATCAGTGCCAATGGCCATAGGTAAAATAGCTATGGATCATTGGTCACTCGGGGCCTTGTGGTGAGTCACTGGCGGAGCAGATGTGAAGGGTGCCAGTGGCGGAGAGGAGATGGAAAGAGGAAGGAAGCCAAATGACGCAGGAGGAGGAGGAGGTGCAATTAGAGGGGGAGTGGGTAAGGCAATCTGATTGGTTGTGGGATGAAGATCAGAATTATTGCCTAGAGCCACTTGTACCAAATAAGAGGATCTTCTATGTCATAATCTATTCTTTCTTTTTTTGTGGAGACAGAATCTCACTCTGTAATTCAGGCTGGCCTCAAATTCACAGCAATCCTCCTGCCTCAGCCTCCCAAGTGCTGGGATTACAGGCGTACGCCACCACATCTGGTCTCCATTAATTTTTAAAATAGTCTCAACTTACCAAGAAAAAGAATATCAATGCTAATGAAGTTAGATATTGTTCATATCTTCTACCACTTCACCTTAAAATGTCATAAAATTGATTACCAACAATATCTTATTTGCTTGGTGCTTTGGAGTTTAAAATGTCACTTTCACATATATTTTTTCATCTAGTCCTACACAATCCAATGAGGTAAATGGAGCAGGTACAAAAATTTCCTATTATTTGTCTCTCTCACTCTACCCTCAAATTACAGATAGTAGAGATTTAATTAATTAGGGGCTTACAGCTAGGACCAGACTTCTCCAATCTGGTAATAACAGACCACTGCGCTGCCTCTTTTTAAAGTTTATCAATATTCTTCTAAATAAAGAAGCAAGAGATGGGAATACTGTACACATTTGTTATTAATCATTTAAAACACACTTTCTTTCTAAAGCTTTTGCCATTTACAGTAGCCACAGTGAGTGCATACTCTCTCCATAATTGCACATTTGCACACATACAGTGGCAAAACACGATTAAAAATGTGTAACCTTCAAAAGCAATAAAATGGCATTTATTAAGATTCACTCACAGAATAAATTATTTAATTTTCAATAAGTCACCAATTACCAGATGAATATTTAATACAGATTTTCAAATTTGTAAACTATTCCAAACTTTGCCACATTTGAAGTCTTGTGCTAAATTTCATACTTTTCCTAACATACACTGGCAAAAATAAAAGATTCCTAAAATACATTAGGATAAAACAAACACCAGTCAATGTATAGGGTTATTAATCTATTGATTTAAAATCTTGTTGACGTGATCAGCATCTTAAATTTGAGCTAAAATTGAAAGATAGTTGTTTTTTAATTTTCTTCATATAGTCTAATTCCATGTCATGGAAATAGTACATCTTTCCAAAGTGATATGAAGTGAAACCCTTTACTTATAATAAAGACCCAAAGAAGACCAGGTGCCTCGCATAATGTCTTCTAGAATAAATGTCCCCTACCTACTTGTGGTTTCTCTTAGCTTCTCCACCCTAGCAGTAAGTCTCCTTAAACCAAGCTTCAAAAAAGTGGGTATGGCTGTGATTCTTCATTGCCTTCATTCCCTGGATGTCTTCCTTGTGTTCTTCCAGAGAAACAGAATCTGACTCCACGCCTTAGCTATGGCAAGGCCTCTGTGTAAGAAACAGAGGGCTGACAAGTACAGAGGGGTCTCCCTATGATGCCTGCCATTTAGAGAGTGAAGAATGGAGTATTATCTGATGGATAACTGCATTTGACCTTCCCAGTGGAAACATTTAAGAGACAAATAAAATGGGGGGAATCTTGAAAATCCCTAGTTAGTGAAAAGTTGCTAAAAATACCAAAGTACCTTGAAATTTATACTTAAAAGCGTTTTTCAAGACTTTTCACAGCACACCTCACTTCTGCTTCTGAGTGAAGAGCAATTTATGATAAACTGTCTAGGGATAACTTTATAAACTGACCTAAAAGAATTGCCCAAGAAGCTACATTAGCTCTTGAAGTTTATTACAGTATATTTAGTTCTTATTGCATATATTGTTACATGCCTTTTATAAGTTAGGGTATATATGGGTTACTCAATCATATACATTACACATGTATATTATACACATTATATAGACACATTATACATGTAATATATATGATTGAGTACTATACATATAGTACTCAATTTAGCAGAAGTTACATCTATTGCTTCTCTCTTGAAAATCAGCAGCATGCAATGCAATATTTGGTGTGCAGGGTTATTGTTTCAAAAAGTGAAAAACTACTTAGCTTTAACTGAGGAGGGAACATGATCTTTATTGGCTTATATGCAAAGTTTAATTTTGGTTTTATGCAGAGTTTGCATAGTTCATGATTAGTTCCTAAGGAAAAACTAGAAGTGCTGTCAGTGACCTTGAAGAAGATCAGGTGATAGTAGCAAACAGAAAAATTTGAAGAAGAGGCATAACTTTTAAAGTAGAAAGGTCAGCAAGAACTGCCTGAAACAAAACAAAAAGAATTATTATTGCAAAGTCCATGAAAAAGGTACAACAGAAACACCATCGCGACCTAAACTTTGCACCAACACATGCTCTCAGTTCTTCTAGAATGGCTATGACTTTACTTCTCATTCCTGAATCTCTTAATGTTGTCACAGGCATAAAAAGCCAAAAGTGCAGTAGAAAATAACCTGGACCTTCGTCTTAAGCCTTCTTCAAATATACAAGGTAGCATGAGTTTATAAGAGGTCTAACATTTCAACTTGCTTCTATAAATAAACGTACATTATGAATCCTAGACCTGTTATTCTAGTGTAAGGAGTAACTGACTGCAGGAAATCATTTTGAAATGGAACTAATGTTTATCCAGTTGCAAGACACATAAACATCCTCTTCCCTTTAAACAAGGCCTGTAGGAAGCTATTTTTAGGATAGGATTTACATTAATATGAGAGATAACAAATAGAGTAATACAGTAAGCACTATTAGTTGAGCCACATTTTGCATATAAATTAGAATATTGAAAAGAAATAAACTTTAAATAATTAACTCACAATTAAAAATGACCCAAGCCTATGTGTCTTTACTATACCATCCACACATGCACTCTTTAACTTTCTTAACTTGTTTCTCTTTGTTCTTACAGTATAATGCGTGGGCGTGAACGATTAGAAAATGTAATTTAAGCCGAAATAGTTTCTATTCAAATTCCTAGGTATCTGCTTTCACATAACTGTCGAAGTAGTTTCCTATATAGTGTGTAAGACTCCTTCCCTGGTAAGTTGTTTTCAAGTGATTAAGGAATCTGAGTACTTAATATAACTTAGCTCAGAACTCATGGGTTTTCCCAGGCTTGAAGTATTCGGCTACCAGCAGTGTGTGCCCTGTAGATCAGACCCTCAAGTGAGTGAGCCTGGCAGGCTCTCAGGAACTATTTCCATCCCATCCGAGTGAAATTTATCCTTACTTCAGCTGCAGCCAGTGATGTCACCTCCATCAGGTTCACTGCTCGGAAAGCAAACACGGCAGCTGCCAGGACTGGAAAAGAATGCACACTATTTCAACTGCTGGCCGCCTCAGGAGCGGGGCACAGTTACTGCTGCGTCCACGAGCCACGAAGAGAGCTCGGTGCCAGGCTTCACACAGCTGCAGCCCTGCGCTCTGAGGAGCAGACTGGCGACGAGTGCGAAGTGCCCACGCACCACAACAGTCCCTGACTGCCTCGCTGCTCCAGTGCCCCTGCTGTGGGCAAAACGAAAATCCAGTAGTTTTACCAAATCAATTTAAGAGCTGGGCGTGGTGACGCATGCCTGTAATCCCAGCACTCTGGGAGGCTGAGGAGGAGGATTGTTAAATTCAAACCCAGCCTGGGCAATTCAGTGACTTAGCCAGACCATATCTCAAAATAAAACATTATTTTAAAAGGCTGAGGCTATAGCTCAGTGTGAAGGTGTTGCATTCAATCCCCAGTACTGCCAAAACAACAACAACAAAGTCACTTTAATAAATTGCTTCTTCAATACTTAGAACTAAAATTATAATAGTTAAAAATGGCATGAAGCTCTAATAACTGTCTTATAAATTAAGGTTTACTTTGACAAAGGTGCAATGGAGACCAAAATTTTAAGTATGTAAGCGTGTGCTCCATATGTTCCAAGCAGGTGTGCTAATATAAACATGGTAATAACACCTTTTCTTAAAAGGTTTAGAATATTTTATTATATTTATATTTTTACATACTCAGTTCTGACTTTCTTAGTGTCACAAATGGATACATGTGTGAAGAAGGTTGCTGGGAGACTGACCCTGAACTTTAATGTTGGCTACAAGAAAAAGAAGTTGAAATTTGAAAAAAAAAAAAATCATAGGAGAATTTGAAGTTCAATAGTATACACTAAGTAGAAAGCAATGGGATTGTTTCCAGCAGACATATGGAAAGGAAAAAAGTTATGTTAACACACAATATTGGTTAATATGTAGACTAACATAGAACTCCATGTGAGAATAAATTACAAACAACAGAAGGCCCCTGTTCAAAGCAGTGTGCCCTGATATGGAGATAGTATTGCCAGAGACAAATCCTGACTTCTTCTTTTTGCTATCACCATTGGTGATAGTATAATCCCTGCCCATCAAATCATTGAAATTTAGGAAAGTAATGGTAATAAATACTAAAAGTATCTGGAAGGCTAGTTTCTAGATATATTGCATAGTTAATTCAAACATGTGTTTTTAATACATTTTTTACTATGAGAATAACAACAGCAGTTCATTCTGGCATAAGCCCGGGAGTTAGGTACTGTTATTGGCCCCACTGCACTAATGTAGAAAGTGTAGCACAGTGAGCAGGTGGCAGGTTCAGTCACACAGGTAGCGAACGGCGGAGCAGACACGTAACCTGGCTCTGAAGCCTGTGCATCTGACCGTAAGCAGTAATGGCTCAGCCCTGCAGGGAAATCCACATGCTTTCCTACAGAGGACCCTGCCACCCCTGAATGGCTTTCCAGGGATGGCACGCAGGATGCCAGGTGGGTCTGATGGGTAGTAGTGGTGCCTGGACAGTGGAGTCAGGCGCCAGGCCTGGCCATTTCCCCAGACAGGGCAGAGTGCAGCCAGAGACGGGAGGCTCAGCACCCTTTCTAGGAGATGGAAGACTGAGGACAGGCTGGTAAAAAGCATTAGAACCAATTAGAGCAGGAAACTTGGAGAGAGAAAGAGAGTAGTAGTAAAAAAAAAATACTTAAAAAACTTCAGATCAGCTGAGATTATTCACTAGGTAACAAGGAATTCAGATATCTGGGGTGAAGACTTTTCTTTTTAATCAAAAGAAGAAAAGTATTTTTAAAGTTATAAAGCTCTATATTTATATAAAAGAAAACCACTTCTGTAGGCCAGCAATTTTTTACAGCTTCCTAATGTGTACAATCATATTTTGGACAGTGGAGACATCTTAGAGTATGGTCACTATTTTCTTTTTTGTGTATGACTGAACTGTGTTGCTGTAGCAGGAAAGAGTCTTATGGAGTGGGAAACTGTTTTTCCAAAGTAGATTAAGGGCGGAGGTGGGGTGGGGAGAGCAGTTTGCTAATTGACCTTAGCATCCAAAATGCTTATGTGCTCATAACCCTTATTTATCTTGGTGTCACATCACAGAAGTTCCTTTCTGTCTGCTTCATGTTTAGTTTGCCCAGCCCTTCTACAGAACAGGTTTGTTTGCCAAGGAGAAAAGATCTACACTTCGGGAAATTTTTCAGCTGAAATCACACTTCATATGAGATGTAGGAAGTCAGGGTTGGGGCTGGCTCAGTGGTAAAGTGCTCGCCTGGCACGTGGGAAGCTCCGGGTTAGATCCTCAGCACCATCAAAGAAGGGCGGGGGGAGGAAAGAAAATGAGAAACTTTAATATTTACTTTTGGTATTTTGATCTGTTCCTTCAGTTTGCTAAGTGATGATGATACACAAGATGAGACAACTTAAATCAGAAGAGGCCTTCTGTGTTTTCGCGTTCAACCTATCTTTCAAAGCACAAAACTTCTTGACTCTTCAGGTAGTGGCTGAAGAGCTTATTCTACTTTTGGAAAGTCCTCATTATCAGAAAGTACTGTGTTATAGTGTTCCCCTTTGTATAACATTCTCTAGTGTTTCTTTGAATGGCACAAAATGCTATTATGATATTTCTTCAAAATTTCTGGCATTCCCAGAAGACAGTTATTAGTCAAAAGTCTTGTCACTCAACAAAGGGAGGCAGCAAACACTGCTCAGCCTGGAAAATAGACCTTGAAGAGAAGTGAGGAGAGATGAGAAAGGATAAAACATGATAATAACCTTGGTTTACAAGAAGGACATTTTAACAGGCCATGTTATCTAGAAGTGAAGTGGGCCCTGCTCAGACAGGGATCGCCCTACCTGGAAGAGTTCAAATAGAAGGCAGAGACTCATCAGAGATGTTTGAAAAACTTATCCCTGATGATGCTCTCTAGTGTGTTCATTCTCTCTCTCTCAATATCATATAAGCCCATCCAATTCTATGTATAGCCAAAGAGGGGTAGATCACTCTTCCCTAACTCATTCTTTGTATGGGATTTTAAAAAAGTTGAGAGGGAAGAATCTAGGATTGTTAAAAGATCAGTCAGTGATATTTATTTCATGGCACTTTGTTTTATTCTAAATTTCCTTTTCAAAATGCCACCCAATTACTATAGCCCTCTCTGGATTCAAGAAAATATCAACGTGATACCTAAAGAACTTTTGTGCCATACTTTTCTTCAACTACGCGTTATTCCACAGCAGCTTGGAGAGGTGATTTTAAATCATTACAAATTTAAGGTTTGGGGTGGGCAGAACCACTCTGCCAACTTTTCTAATCTTCATCTATTGTTGTGATAATATTCTGCTTATTATTTGAATTTCCTGATAATCCCAATGATAAAAATAATTGAATCTATTGCACATAAAGGAAGCAAAATAATATAAGAAACATGTGCCCAGTATCTTACTAAACAATTACCTGTTGTACAAACTACTTAATTATTAAATAGATATGAGTCTCTGGCTTCCTGAGAAAGAGAAATAAATTCTTTTGGCATGAGAGAACAGCTAAAAGGGCAAATTCAGCCACCAGAGTGGAGGTCAAACAGTGTTAACAAAAAGGGAAAGGTTTTCATTTCAGTACACACTGAGACCTAGAAGAGCTGAGATTTTAGCTACACAGGCTATCAGCCTTAGTCTTAGTTTGGATTCTAGGTCACAGTTGAGAAGAAGCACAGACCAGACAGCCAGTTTAGCCTAGAGTAGGACAGCAGTACACCTACGCTCTGTCATGGACCCATCTGCTGGGAGATCATGTGGACTAAAAAGACTGGATTAAAAGAGGTGAGGGTGGAAAAGGGAGATCAGGTTTCTTGGGAGCCAAGAAAAAACAAGATGAACAAAAAACTAGAAATAGACTCATTTTAGTTTAGACAGAAGTATCAGGAGTGCAGAACCTCAGGGCTTGAACACCTAAGCACGATAACCCTATTAAAGATTCATGCATTAGAAATGACAACTGTAGACTCAATCTTCAATGACAGACAGTAAATATATTAAAGAAATGGGCCTTATTATACAAATATGTGTTTGACAAACAAGCACTTACTCTTACCAGCAAGAATTTCCAGAGAGTTGTATCCTAGGATCCTGTCCCACAAGAGCAAGAGTTGATCTGTAGCCAAGTATCCAGAGAAAGCACGAACCATCCACTTAAATGATATGCGAAGTCTGTAGGCAAGGAAAAATGAAATTTAGTTTTACCGCTGCACTTTTTTCTTAGAGAAAGGCAATATTACATGAGCCCCACCAATGCTATTGTTAAGGCAACTCTTTTGAATTTTATAAATCACCTTGATATTTAAAACACATCCATTCCTAAAATCTACAAAAGTGCAATGGTGAGAAATCAGCCCTCAAATTAGTGGTTTTAAACTATGAAGAGGAACCATTTTGCAAGCTGTGCCCTTCTTCATGTTGAATTTGGCCTGCATAAATAAACTCAATTCTACATTATATTTTTCAGAGTCTGATCAATGAACTGATCTTCTAAAAGTCTTAATAATTCCAGGCAAGCCATGATAATTTGAGTTTTTATTCAAAATACTTGAAAGAGTATTCAATGGTTTCGTATTTGCATAGCAATAATTACCTATTATATTTCAGTTAAATGGCTACATAGGGTAGATAAAATAAAATAGGAGATTTAAAGGACCAGTAATTTTAAAGCTATAAGAGACCTTAGAAATATATTTTTCATTTTAAATCCTTCACTTTTGTGAGATTATGAGAACTCTGAAAGATCAACGAGAAAATTCAATTAAATTCCATTTTTGTTACCAAAACAAAACAAATTCACCAACAACAAAGAAAAACAACCTGCCTAAGATATATGACAAATCTCCATATTTACCAGTAGTAGTTCATGTTACAGTTTCTCTCTGAAATCAGGAAATGAACTCTGGCTCTACAGCCTTAAGAATCAATACCTCCTATTTCTCTACTATCTATGAGCATATAAAAGTCACGTGAATGCCCTAAGAGTACTAGTCAAACTCCCAATATTATATTGATAAACATTTGTACTAATCTCTTAACAGAGAAAAACAGACCCAGAGATTATCTTGGTTTGTGTCTAATATTAATTCTCTTAAGAGTGAAAAATGAGAATGATCTTCTTCAGGTTTCAGAAATTTCTCAGTACTGGATAACTACTGATCTACGACAGTATAACAAAGTACATTTAGATAGTAGTATTGACAAATTAAGCTTTTTAGTTGGTTTTAGAATGTCTCTTCATAGATACAAAAAAAAAAACCACCCCACTTTTTGGCAATTGGGTATTTTAATACTTAAATAATATATTTGATAGCTGGGCATGATGGTGCACCCCTGTTAATCGCAGTACTTTGGGAAGCTGAGGCAGGAGATCACATGTTCAAGCCTAGCCAGACCAAATTAGTGACTTAACAAGACTCTGTCTCAAAATTTTCAAAAAGGGGGCCTAGGATGCAAAGGCCCTGGGTTCAGTGCCTAGTGCTACAATCAATCAATCAATCAATCAATCAATAAAATTGACATCTAAGTCTAAATTATTATCTTCAACTAGTTTTATTTATTTTAATTCTCATAGAGTTTTATTAAAGGAGTACCTCCTCCCATATAGACAGCACAGCATCCATTTAAAAAAAGATTTCAGTACACATTGAGACCTAGAAGAGCTATGCAGACTATCAGCCTTAATATTAGTCTGGATTTTAGGTAGCAGTTGAGAAGAAGCACAGACCAAAGAGCCAGCTTAGCCCAGAGTAGGACAGCAGTACACCTATGCTCTGCTGGGAGATCATGTGGACTAAAAGGACTACACTAAAAGAGGGAAGGGTGGAAAAGGGAGATCAGGTTTTCTTGGGAGTCAAGAAAAAACAAGACAAACAAAAAACTAGAAATAGACTGGTTTTAGTTTAGACAGAAGTATCAGTAGTGCAGAATCTCAGGGCTTTGCAAGCATAAGGTCCTGAGTTTGATCCCTGGTACAAGAAAAAGAAAAAGAAAGTTACTGAGGTAGACTGAGGTCAAATATATGTGTAGTAGAAACTACCCTCATAAATGTTCACTTGTGTAAGTTTTGTATGAGGAAGAACCAAATGAAAATTACATACAATGACCAAGAAAAAAAATACAGAAAACAGAGAATTAAAAAAAAAAATCAATTTTTCAGATAGATCTGACAGAGAAATGACTGAGAAAATAATCAGTGAACTTGACTATAGATAAACATAAATCTGAATCATAGAAATCAGAAAATACAGAAAAAAGGATTTTAAAAAATGAATACAGCTTCAAGGATCTGTAGGACAATTTCAAAAATCTTAACAGTTGTGTTAGTATAATCTTGGAAAAAAAGGAGAGTCTCTATGGTGCAGAAAAAAAATATTTGAAGGAATAATGCCTGAAAACTCCCCAAATTTGGAAGAGATTCAAGCTCAATAAAGCCCAACAATGTAACCTCAAAAAAATCCATGACTAGATACATAATAATCAAACTTTATCTTTAGCTAAGAACTAAAAATAAAGACCTTGATAGCAACCAGAGAAGTACAAGAATTAAAATTATCTCCTCTTGAAATGTTTGGCAGAATCTGTTAGTGAAACTATCTAGGCTGGAGTTTATTTCAAGGTAAACATGATTTTAAAAATAACGCATATTGTAAATTGTATGATACCTATCAAAAACTTCTTTTAAAAAGTACAAATAATAATCCAATAGTGGAGATAAAATGAAATAAAATGCTCAATTTTCAAAAGTAGGCAGGAGGAAAAAAAAAAGAAGTAGAGAATATATGGAACATATAGAAAATTCCAGCAAGATGATTTCAATCCAGTGGTATCAATTATATTAAGTATAAATGGTATAAACACACTTCTTAGAAGATGTGACTACCATACAGGAAGAATCAACTACACTTTTGATAAAAAGAAATGCACTGGAAAAAAAAAGCACTGATATTTGATATGTTGAATGTTAAAGAATAGAAAAGAATATACCATACAAACTGTAATAAAAAGAAAGCTGGAATGACTATATTGCTCCTCATCTGCCTGGAAAATACAAGGTTCTGGGTTTAATCCCCAGTACTGCAAAAGAAAAAAAAATCAGATATAGTAGAGATATTACCAAGAATAAAAAGGGATATTATCTAATAATCAATTATCTAATAATGGAAGCAATATCCTTAAAACAGACCTTCAAAATACATGAAGTAAAACATATGTAACTATGAAGAAGGCAAAATCTATAATTATAGAGACTCTAATATTACTCTCTCAATAATCAATAAAAACAGTAGACAAAAAATTATAAGGAAGTATGGAAAAGTATAGAGAAGGCTTGACCATTATTAACAAACTTGACTTTATCACTGCTTACAGGACACGAAGCCCAAGACTTGTGGAAGACAAATTCATTTTAACTGCACGTGAAACACACAGAACATTTATTAAGATGGATTACATTCTGGGTCAAAAAGCAAATCTCAACAACTTTAAAAGAATTGAAACAATATGAAGCATATTGTCTAGCCACAACAGAATTAAAATAGAAATCAATAGCAGAAAAATATATTATTTCAAGTATTTGGAAATTAAGCAATATCCTCCTTCTATATAACCTGTAGTCAAAGCAGAAGAGAATTTTAAAAAAACATTTTGAATGAAATGAAAATTTTCAAAAAATCAGAATTTACTGGATGGTGGTAAAGTGGTATTTTGAAGGAAATTTATAAATTAATGCTTATTTAGAAAACAGGAAAGATCCCAAATTAATGATCTAACTTCTACCTTAAACAAGTAGAAAGACTAGAGCAAAAAAACCCAAAGCAAAAAGAAGGAAGAAGAAAAGAATAAATATGAGACCAGAAATCATATAAATGAAACAGAAGAAACAAGAAGAATCAAGAGAACCAGAAGGTGGTCCTTTCAAAGATGACTATATGTCTAGCCAGAATAATCAAGAGAAAGAGAAAGATAATATAAATTCGAATCTATGTAATGAAAGAAATGAAGTCATTGATTCAGTACCCATTAAAAGGTAATTCAGACTAATTAGAGAATATTATGAATTTAACTTTGATAAAAATGCATAATTTTATCAGGTGACACTCATTCAAGCAGAAATGGATAATTTGTGTAGTCCTATAGCTATTAAATTCAAAACTAAACATTTTCTAACAGGGTGAATATTCATGAAAGACTTTTAAAAATTAATTTCTACCCTCTAATTAGAATTTTTATGCTTTATCTTACATAAGAATTTTAATGTGTATCATAAGTCACTGAAATAAGTTTGTTCTTAATAATTAAAGTGTGTAAATAATTAGAAAAAATATCAGAATTTTAGTTTCTAGCAATAAACTAACTAAGTGTCCTGAACCTGGTTTTTTAAAAATGCCTAATTATATTACAATGTTCATTTCATAATAGTAAAAAAAGCACTCAACTTACTACAGGTTTAATAAAAAAAAAAAAGATGTGCTCAATTGCTACATTCTTGTTTTATAATCTTAATCAAGAACAGAATCCTATTTTTAATAGCTACAAAGGAAAGAATATCAATTCAAAGTCATCAGTGGGTAACATGAAATGTTGTTTTATAGTTAGCATTTCTAATTTTTCTGAACTCAGTGGTGCTTCCTCAAAAGAAGGTATCATATACACACTTCTACACAGATTTTTGTCAATAATCATTTGATTTTGAAATAACTCCATAAGGTAGGAATTCTCCTGATTTTAAGATAAGGAAATTGCAGCTTACATAAATTAAATAACTTTACTGAGACTGCATCATTTAATGAAGATGAAATTTGAAGTTGGGTTAAATTTACACACACTCCCATCTATCTGCTATTTATTCAAGTGTGGAGAAAGCAGATACTAAACTATTCTTTTTCCCATTAACTCCCTTTGAGGCCTCAATCAGCAAATAAAATCCTCTATTGGAAGGAGAAATCACAGTACAGTCACTGGCAGGTTACTGATTTGGTTTCCTTTCACAAAAGATAGCAAATTTTAACCTATGTAACTTTCATATGTGAGTTACTGATAAATTTAGTCCACACTGACTAATTTTAGCATTATCACATTTCTCAGGGTGTATTTGCTGCCCCAAATGTTCACACCAGTTTTGGGCTAATGCTTTCTATTATGAAGAGAAATTAGTTCATATTGGTGATTCTTGCACTAGACACAAATATCCTAGTGAGTAAGACTTTATTAGGATTTTTGGTAATTCTCCCAAGAATTTTTTATACAAGGTAGTTATAATTTACTACCTGAAAATTATTGTTTTATTGGGGAAATTGTTAGCTTAATTTCTTTGAAGAATTACTGCATCCTTCACAAGTGCTTTATGATGGTGAAAAAATAGTTTTCTGAAGTGAAATTATTCAATTAGGACAGGAAAAATACTCACGGTTGAGCCCCAATTTCTCGTAGATGATAAAAGAGTTGTGGGAGATAGGTTTGAAGAAGGGTCTCAAACAGCAAACAGAGTGACACAATACCCTGGATATAACAATGAACCACAGGAGAAATAGATTGTTTAGTATTTAAAAATTAATTGTGCTAATAAATTATCCCAACAAAATAAAATGACTATGAACATAAATATTGTTTATATTGTTTCAGAGTCAAAAATAGGGGAGGTACTAACAGATCTCTAACGTTTTATTTAAGGTTTTATCTTTTGTCTGTGTATTTACACTTAGGGACATACTAAAGAGTGTCCTTTTGCTGGCCTTGGCGGCACATGCCCATGATCCCAGTGCTCAGGAGGCTGAGGCAGGGCCAACTGCCATGACACAACTACACAGTGAGACCCTATTTCAAAAACAAAACATAAAGCGAGTCTCCTTTTAAGCACAGTAGGTTCCCAGCAACCCCTATTAATACCTGGTGAGTCAAGACACACATCACTTTACAGAAAACTTGATACTTTGCTAGCCACATACATAGGCCCAGGAAAATCAGTTTTTTGTTTTTTATGACACATTACAATTTTCAGGTGTTTACCTCCCCGGTGCAGAGCGCATACCCCTCACGCTATCTCTCCATGTGTCCCTTCCCCACCTGCCTCACTCTCCCGGGAAAATATTCCCTCCTTCTCCCACCCTGTCTCCGAAATTAACCTCTGAAAAGACTGATGCTGATTGCTTGAAACTCCTATCAGGAAGTTTTCAAACAAGAATATTTGCTTAGTGTACAGTATTTGTTTTTACTAAAATCTCCATGTTTTTCCAAAGGGCATTATTTGTAAGAATTAACTAAGCTGATGGTTTTCAAGGTTGTTTGTTATTTGACTGCTCTGAATAAAGTCTTTCAGCTCAGCATTCCTCTGGGCTGATCTTAGGAAGGAAGTTTTAATCCTCTTTTTGAGTTTCTGAAGAAACAAGGCTGTCATAGTTCCAAACTGTTCAGCTTGGCTGCGAGCCAGAAGAGGAGATGACTGCCTGTATTATTCGCTGAGTGGAGAAAGGTAGGGGCAGGGCCGACACAGTCAGGGCAGCCTAAGGGCAGCAGAATGTACAGAGCAGCGCAATGTGGGGCTTCAGTGCCCTGTGCAGACACAGCACCTCGCGGGTGTTTTGTGCAGCCAGGTTTTTAACCTCTGAAGCATAAAACCATATAGAATATGACAGTAAAACCTGATGCTACTAAGATATTAGAAAAGAGAAGTATTAATATTAATTACTATTAATATTTCTGATTATTCTAGATTGCATACTAACATAACAACTAAATCACATTCTCTAGTGACAAGCCCAAAATAACTGGTGCTGCTTCATCTGTTTATCTGTGACACCCTAGAATTCTGTCATTGGTCACCGTGCACCAGTCAGCCATGCCAAAGAGCTTGGATACAAGGAAACTAAGAGAGGAATGGCTAGAGTTAAACTAAGAAGATAAAATAGAGTTATTTAATTGAGAAGTAGTCACATAGTCTACTCTTTGAAGAAATTTAGTAACCCTGACAAACATTCCATTACTAACCTCATTTAATAAATGAGGAAATCAGCAAAGAAGGTAAGCATCTTGCAAAGGATAAAAAAATACAGACTTTCCATGTTTTTTTAAATATATAAAAGGCTAATTTAAGTGTAATCAGTAAGAAACTTTTTCCTTTGTTATAAAAAAATTAAAAATCCTTTTCTTCTGCTTTCATTTATCCTACAGAAATATGTTGACATTATAAATTAAAATGTTGCTTTATAATTAAATGGCATAGGAGACTTCTTCTTACAGCAAAGAACAGATTACAGTCTGATTTGATCCAGTTTTTATGGACTTACAGAAGGGTGAGAAGAGATGGAATGGAGTCTGAAGAAAAAACGCACATACATCTCACGGAATGTCTGATACAGTTTATAAGGTTCATGGTACAGAAAACAAAGCGGTGCAACTGAAAGAAGAAGACGTTAATTGACAGTGCTGCAGGATTACTAAAATTTTAAAAACAAGTCCATGAAAATGAAAAAATAGATCAATATTTTACAGTAATCATGCCATTCAAAAACAAACTTAAAATCATGGTTTTTTTCACTTTGAAAAGAGAATATATGTACATATTAAAGTTCAAATAACCATTAAATATTATAAAGGAGAGTAAATTATAAATGTGTATAATATCAATAGTACACTAATTATCCTCTTTTAAAAACTGAAATCGAAAGTGACAATCAGGCAACTCATTTTTTCTTCGTCCCATAAAATATTCAAGCCACTTTTCAAAACTTTTAATTTCGGAAGTCAGGTAAATAAAATAAAAGATGACTTATGGCTAACTTTAGGATCAAGGTCTTCAATTAGTTTAATTTGAAAATCCAAATTTTAAGTAATACTCCTTCACTATTGGTCTACACTGGCACATCTCTATACGCATTAGGACAGTTTCCAATGACAAAACAATCATCAGGCAGAGGGCTTACTTCTTTAATGAGTGCAGAGTTACATTTTATTTTGCACCCCGTTCTTGGCATTTAAGCATCCCACAGCTGGGTATCAGAGAAAGCACGTCTTGGAGAGTGACCTGGGATTGGCTCGTGATCACTCGTGCGGACAACCTGGTCTTTTCATGTCTCACAGATAGTAGGCAACACATATGTGCTTATAATAGATATATAAAACTGCACTGCCTAAATATTAATCATAATAAAAATTCATTGCTTACAAATAATTGCAAACAATATAAACTTGACACTAAAAAGTTCTGGGGTGCTATGAATTGCCAATAAATATCTGAGGCCAGTGGGTGTTAAATAATCAGGAAAGACCAACTTAACTCTCTTTTTAACAGAATGAGAGGAAATATGGGGAAATATTTTAAATGTTTACAATCCCCAAATTCAGTTATGTGAGATAAAGGGCAGTGTACAGTATTATTGATACATACTCACTGAACACTAGGATTATAAATGAGAAATTCTGCTTCTTCTGAAGGGCAAAAGAGCAATTACTTTTAGAGAGGGGTTAATATCTAAGTAAATATGAAAATAACTACTTGCATATATATTCAGAAATAATTATATACAAAATTCATATACTTTACGTACAGATATTAAAATTTAAAAATACATCTTTCCATTTCAAAGCTAGTTTTAAAAGCTTACAAAATATGTGGTTACTTATTAAAATAGCCAAAATTAGAGTATCCTGTATATTTTTAAGGAGTAATTCATGTTCTGCCAGGTGCAGTGGCACATGCTTATAATCCCAGCTCTTGGGAGCCTGAGGCAGGAAGATCCTCATGAGTTTGAGGCCAGTGTAGGCCACATAGTGAGTTCAAGACTTTGTCTCAAAATAGATTTATGACTAACTGAAATAATAACTTAAGAAAAAGCAATGTAGCATTAATACAAAGTATTAATATAAATTTAAAATGAAAATTTTAGAATATATTTTCAAAATGATGCATGTAGTATCCTCTAATTTAAAAAAATTATTGACATGTAAAAACCTGTAATCTGACTGTGCTTATTAATGGCCATTTCTGTTGCAGAACTGCTGAGAAATTTAAAATATTTCTATAAATATATATAACACAAAGCTAACAGTTATTGAAGATACCACAATTATTTATGTTGAATTCCCATATGTAGTTACAAGATGAATAATTTTTGGATCATTATATATAATACATAAAATATCTATACTACTTAATTTTTATTTTAAGTATTTTTCCTATTTGGTTCTTCTACAGAAATAAATTTAGCTTATTAACTTGTACTGTAGGAGTTTATGAAATTATACACTTCTAATTGTTTAAATGGAACAGAAAGCAGTTCAGAGGAAAGTTTGAATGGTTTTTAAAAAGAGGTAAATATTATTATTTTTAAAATACAGAAATTAAAACAGAAGTGGCAAAGTCCTAACTAGAGCTTCTCAGGGTGAATTGTGATTACTCCAATATACTGATTCTAAGTAGTTGCTGCTAAAGTATTTGTGGATTCTATAATAGTTTTCTAAATAGTAAACTCTGTATCAAACATTTTGGGGAATGTACCACATTTCTTTAGCGAAGGTCTTCCCCTGGGATGTATAAATCGTTAAATGACCATGAATGTGAACTCTGATGAATGTGGAAAAAAGATTGTTAGTTTTAAACTTTCGTGACATAAAGTATCCTTCAAACCACACATAAAAATATTTACTTGAAAAATTCTTGCAGTTGGGATTATTTAAATAAAGACATAAAAGCATATATATTTTTATTATTAGAAGTAAAAAATTTATATTTATAACCTTTTAGATTCTGTTTTAGATTCCTTACATATTTATAAAAGAGAAATATGCTGGAAGACCAGTATTT